>NC_141535.1:35295000-35457500 GCF_021556685.1 Rattus norvegicus | reverse complement strand
CTGTAGATTGCTTTTGGCAAGATGGCCATTTTTACTATATTAATCCTGTCAGTCCACGAGCATTGGAGTCTTTCTATCTTCTGAGATTTTCTTCGATTTCTTTCTTCAGAGACTTGAAGTTCTTGTCATACAGTTCTTTCACTTGCTTGGTTAGAGTCACACCAAGGTATTTCATATTATTTGTGACTATTGCAAAGAGTGTCAGTTCCCTAATTTCTTTCTCAGTCTGTTTATCCTTTGTGTAAAGGAAGGATACTGATTTGTTTGAGTTAATTTTATATTCAGCCACTTTGTGAAGTTTTCGAGTTTAGGAATTCTCTGGTGTAATTTTTTTTGGGCTCACTTAAGTATACTATCACATCATCTTCAAATAGTGATATGTTGACGTCTTCTTTCCAATTTGTATCCCTTTGACCTCTTTTTGTTGTCTAATTCCTCTGGCTGGGACTTTGAGTACTATATTGAATAGGTAGGTAGAGAGTGAGCAGCCTTGTCTAGTCCCTGATTTTAGTGGCATTGCTTCAAGTTTCTCTCCATTTAGCTTGGTGTTGGCTACTGGTTTGCTGTATATGGCTTTTACTATGTTTAGGTATGGGCCTTGAATTCCTGATCTTTTCAAGACTTTTAACATGAAGGGGTGTTGAATTTTGTCAAATGCTTTCTCATCATCTAATGAGATGATCATGTGGGTTTTTTTTTTTTCCTTTGAGTTTGTCTATATAGTAGATTACGTCGATGGACTTCCACATATTGCACCATTCCTGCATCCCGGAGATGAAGCCTCCATTATCGTGGTGAGTTATCCTTTTGTTGTGTTCTTGGATACAGTTTGCAAGAATTTTATTGAGTATTTTTGCATTGGTATTCATGAGAGAAATTGATCTGAAGTTCTCTTTCTTTGTAGGGTCTTTGTGTGGTTTAGGTATAAGTGTAATCGCGGCTTCAAAGAATGAATTGGGTAGTGTTCCTTCTGTTTCTATTTTGTGGAATCGTTTGAAGAGTATTGTATTAGGTCTTTTTTGTAGGTCTGATAGAGTTCTGCACTAAACCTATCTGGTCCTGGGCTTTTTTGGGTTGGGAGACTTTTACTGACTGCTGCTATTTCTTTAGGGTTATGGGACTGTTTAGATGGTTTGTCTGACCCTGATTTAACTTTGGACCTGATATCTGCCTAGAAAATTGTTCATTTCCTCCAGATTTTCCAGTTTTGTTGATAAGCTTTTGTAGTAGGATCTGGTAACTTTTTAAAATTTCCTTAGTTTCTGTCGTTATTTCTCCCTTTTCATTTTTGATTTTGTTAATTTGAATACGGTCTCTGTGCCCTCTCATTAGTCTGGTTAAGGGTTTATCTATCCTGTTGATTTTTCTTAAAGAACCAGCTCCTGGTCTGGTTGCATTCTTTGTATAGCTCTTTTTGTTTCTACTTGGTTGATTTCTGCTCTGAGTTTGATTATTTCCTGCCATATACTCCTTTTTGGTATGTTTGTTTCTTTTTGTTCTAGAAATTTCAGGTGGCTGTCAAGCTGTTAGTGTATGCTTCCTCCAGTTTCTTTCTGCAGACACTCAGAGCTATGAATTTCCTCTTAGCACTGTTTTCATTGTATCCCATAAGTTTGGGTATGTTGTGCCTTCATTTTCATTAAATTCCAAAAAACTCTGCAATTTCTTTCTTTATTTCTTCCTTTTCCAAGTTGCCTTTGAGTAGAGTGTTCAGCTTTCATGCGTATGTGAACTTTCTGTTGTTTTTGTTGTTGTCGAAGACCAGCTGTAGTGCGTGGTAATCTGATAGGATGCATGGGATTATTTCAATCTTCTTGTATCTATTGACGCCTGTTTTGTGGCCAATTATATGGTGAATTTTGGAGAAGGTACTATGAGATCATGAGAAGAAGGTATTTTCTTTTGTTTTAGGAATGAAATGTTCTATAGATACCTGTTAAATCCATTTGGTTCATAACTTCTTTAGTTTCACTGTGTCTCTTTAGTTTCTGTTTCCATGATCTGGCAATGAGAATAGGGTGTTGGAGTCTCCCACTATTATTGTGTGAGGTGCAATGTATGCTTTGAGCTTTAGTAAGGTTTCTTTTGTGAATGTGAGTACCCTTGCATTTGGAGCATAGCTGTTCAGAATTGAGAGTTCATCTTGGCAGATTTTCTCCTATGATGAGTATGAACTGTCCTTCCTGATCTTTTTTGAAAACTTTTGGTTGAAAGTCGATTTTATTCGATATTAGAATGGTTACTCCAGCTTGTTTCTTGGGACCATTTGGTTGGAAAATTGTTTTCCAGCATTTTACATTTAGGTAGTTTTTGTCTTTGTCACTAAGGTGCATTTTCTGTATACAGCAAAATGCTGGGTCCTGTTTTTGTATTCAGTGTGTTAGTCTATGTCTTTTTATTAGGGAATTGAGTCCATTGATGTTAAGAGATATTAAAGAATAGTGATTGTTGCTTCCTGTTATTTTTTTGTTGTTAGAAGTGGAATTATGTTTGTGTGGCAATCTTCTTTTGGGTTTGTTGCAAAAAGATTACTTTCTTGCTTTTTCTAGGGTGTAGTTTCCCTCCTTGTGTTGGAGTTTTCCATCTATTATCTTTTGTAGGACTGGATTTTTGGAAAGATATTGTGTAAATTTGGTTTTGTCATGGAACATCTTGGTTTCTCCTTCTATGTTAATTGAGAGTTTTGCTGGATATAGTAGCCTGGGCTGACATTTGTGTTCTCTTAGGGTCTGTTTGACATTTGTACAAGATCTTCTAGCTTTCATAGTCTCTGTTGAGACATCTGGTATAATTCTGATAGGTCTGTCTTTATATGTTACTTGACCTTTTTGTTTTACTGCTTTTAATATTCTTTCTCTGTTTTGTATATTTGATGTTTTGGCTAATAAGTGATGGGAGGAATTTCTTTTCTAGTCCAATTTGTTTGGAGTTCTGTAGGCTTTTTGCATGTTCATGGGCATTTCTTTCTTTCTTTCTTTTTTTTTTTTTGTTAGGGACATTTTCTTCTATAATTTTTGTTGAACATATTTACTGGCCCTTTACGTTGGGAATCTTCATTCTCACCTATTATTCTTAGCTTTCATCTTTTCATTGTGTCCCGGATTTCTTGGATGTTTTGGGTTAGGAGTTTCTTGTGTTTTGCATTTTCTTTGACAGTTGTGTCAACGTTTTCTATGGTATCTTCTGCCCCTGAGATTCTCTCTTCTATCTCTTGTATTCTGTTGGTGATGCTTGTGTCTATGACTCCTGATCTCTTTCTTAGGTTTTCTCTGTCTCCAGGATTGTCTCCTTTTGTGACTTCTTTATTGTTTCTATTTCCATTTTTAGATCCTAAATGGTTTTGTTTAATTCCTTCACCTGTTTGGTTGTGTGTTCCTGTAATTCTTTAAGGGATATTTGTGTTTCCTCTTTAAGGGCTTCTACTTCTTTAACTGTGTTTTCCTATCCTTCTCTAAGGGAGTTATTTATGTCCTTCTTAAAATCCTCTATCGTCATCATGAGATGTGATTTTTAAATCCCAATCTTGTTTTTCTTGTGTGCTGGGTTATCCAGCATTTGCTGTTGTGGGAGAACTGGGTTCTGATGATGCCTAGTGGTCTTGGTTTCTGTTGCTTAGGTTCTTGCACTTTCCTCTTGCCTCCTAGTTATCTCTTATGTTAGTTGGTCTTGCTGTCTCTGACTGGAACTTGTCCCTTCTGTGGGCCTGTGAGCCTGTGATCTTAGGAGTGAGAGCGCTCCTGGGAAACCAGCTCTATTCTGGAAGCTTTTGGGTCTGGAGGGCTGTGGGGCAGCCCCAGGTCTTTGGATTCTAATTAATATAATTGTAACTATATGTGATGATTTGCACTTGCTCTGCTCTGGGAGTGGCACTATTAGAAGGCATGGCCCTGTTGGAGTAGCTGTGACTTCTTGGAGTAGGTGTGCCACTGTAGGTGTGGGCTATCAAATCCATTTCCTAGCTGCCGGGAAGTTAGTATTCTACTAGCAACCTTCAGATGAAGATGTAGAACTCTCGGCTCCTCCTGCACCTTGTTTGCCTGGATGCTGCCATGCTCCTGCCTTGATGATCCTGGACTGAACCCCTGAATCTGTAAGCCAGCCCCAATTAAATGTTGTCTTTTATAAGACTTGCCTTGGTCATGGTGTCTGTTCACAGCAGTAAAACCCTAACTAAGACACTATATGAAATATATAGCAGTATGATTGATCTAATATTTGTCTGTTATTTATCGTTGTCATCTATTTATCTATAATAAATTTGGCCTTCTATTTGGCTTGCTCAGTCTGCTTTCTTATACAACCCTGACCATCTGCCCATGGTGGCACCACACACAAGGGGCTGGGCCTTCTCATATCGATCATTAATCATAGGCCAGTCTGATGGAGGCAATTTCTCAATTGAGATTCCTTCTTCTTGGATATGTCTAGGGCTGTGCCATGTTGAAAAAAGCTAAGCAACACACATAGGACAGAGGTGTAGACTATTGAAATAAAAGAGGGTAGGCCAGAACCAGAGCCCTAGGTTGATCTTTCTAGATCCCTTATTCTGATGCCACATTCTGGGGCAAGTTTCAGCATGAAAGCTCAACTTCCAGATGATGAGAAGGTCTGTTGTTAAGATGGGAGAAGAGAACATATTTTGTTGACGAGTTTGCGCGTTTGGTTTATGATTTAGGCATCTGGTGTGTGGGTTTCCATTTGTAATCTCTGACAATGTTTAAATCAGGCCTCCTCCCCCTTAACTCCCCCTTACAAAGTAAACTGGCTATCTCATATTTGTTCCCGCCTACAGCACTCTTGTTTGTAACACCCTAGTAATGACAATTGCTACCACTGGCCTCTGGGGACTTGGCACCTATGGTTGTCACACCTTCACAGCTGACTAGAGGCTTCCCCCCTGTCTCCTAGAAGGCTTGTCTTTGCTTTGGACTACTGAGCATCACTTTTATCCTTGGAACACCATCCTGACACTTCTGTCTGTCTACTCCTCTATCATCTGGGAGTCTACTTCTGTGAAGTTCTTAATGCTATACATCTTTTCCACACAAGTGCTGCAGTTATTCATAGCTGTGGTTTTCCACATGTGGCAGCCTCTTTCCTGTAAGGATTCTGAGTGAAGGTCTGGTGTTTGTACGAGGCCATAAGTTTATGGTGCCTCCTGAACTAGGTGGTTGAGTGACTCTGATCTTCAGGGGTCTCCTCAGGTACATGGGTAAGTGCTAGAGTTAGAGATGAGGTACTGATTTAGAAACATACATTAATTGTTTTATTTCCTCTCTCTGTGTGTGTGTGTGTGTGTCTGTCTGTCTGTCTGTATAAGAGAGAGAGAGAGAGAGAGAGAGAGAGAGAGAGAGAGAGAGAGAGAGAGAGAGATGGGTATGTATGCCAGGTGTGTGTAGATGCCTGTTGAAGCTACAAGAAGTAATAGGATTCTCTGGAATTAGAGGTTATTGTGAACTACCTACCATTAGTGCTGGAAACTGAACTCAGGTCCTCTGGAAGAGCAACAAGTACTCTTAGCCATTGATCCATCTCTTTAGTCCCACAAAATACAGTTAAATAAGATGTAGGCTAACCCAAGACTGAAAGATAGATGTGTTTGAGAATCAGTATAAATAGGGGGTGATTACAGTGACACACATCTATAACCCCAACATGTGGCAGGCCAAAGTAGGAATATTGCTGCAATTCTGAGGCCATGATTTATGTAAAAGTTCCAGGTCATGTGTAGCTACATAGCAATGCCCTGTCTCCAATCAAACAATCGATCAATCAACCAATTGGCACAGAAAGTTATTGACTACTCCTTGTTGATTTATGAATCACAGCGTGCTTTGCTGCCAGACTTACTTTCCTTCTGTCAGTCATTTGCAATCACTTATATGACTCAAAAGCTCTGTTTTTGAGAAATGCGAAGCTCTAAGGTGTCAAGAACTGGCTAGGAGGAGCCAAAACTCTATGGCTGTTCCCCAATCAGAGAAACTCCTGGACTCTAGAGGGCCATTTTTCTTTTCCAGTCATGTATGAGATCACAATTTGCTTCAGTCCTAATTTTTGGCTTGTTTGTAGCAATGTGGGAACTGTCTTTTCATTCTGAGACTGAGCCAGAGAAGGATGTTCAGGTTGATTGAAGTGCCTCTTCCTTCTTGCTTCTCCCAACAAAGGCCTTATTCATGCACTGAACTACTAAGGATATATTGTCTTTGCTAATGTTTCCACAGCTTTGAGTCTATGAAGCCAACGTACTTCTCTTCTTTTTCTCTCACAGTAGCATATCGGTATAACTGATAAAGAGTCGCACATATTCAGTGCGTGCCATTTAATGAGCTTGAAGATGTGTAAATACATGCTTGTGTTGCTATCACCAAAATTAAGGCAATGGACCTGTCAAACATCTCTTCTGGTTGAGACAGTCAAACAGGTATTCCTCTAGGAGACCTGTTAATATGAGATCTTCCTTCTCAAAGACTGTGAAGTTCCTATTGTCATACATTATTGCTAATACAGTGTGCAGCAGTTATCTGTAAAGAATTGCTCTCTCATATGGAGATGTTAGACGCTCTACTTGCGAGCCTTCAATACACTCCTCTCCTATATTCACAAACCTTTGACAATGACAGAGCTTTTCTAAAGGACAGTGCAGCAGATTCAATTGAACGGTTGCATAGGCTCAGATATTTGAACACTTGATTTCTTCTGCTGGTGGCAGGTTTGGAGGAGTTTTAGAAGGTAGAGTCTTGCTGGAGGAAATAACATACGAGGGGAAGACTTTGAGTATCTATCGTCCCATACCTCTTCCTGTTTACTTTCTCTGTTTTCATGCTTACTATTCAAGATGTGAACTTTGAGTTTCCGGTTCTTGGTGTCATACCTGTTGCTTACTGCTATGCTGCCTTGCCATGGACCCTCATCTGTCTGGAGCTACAAGCCTAAATAAACATTTCCTTCTGAAAACTGCCTTGGTCATGGTGTTTTATCACAGGGACAGAAAGAAAGGCAGTAACATATATCTAGGTTTTGTATTTTTAAAATTTACTCTATTTTTTAAGTGTGTGTGTGTGTGTGTGTGTGTGTGTGTGTGTCTGAGAGTGGGTTTGTGCACACAAGTATGGTTATCTACAAAGGAAAACAGAGTGTCAATATCCTCCAGCTGGAGACAGAGGACTTTGCTGATGATGGAACCCAGGTCCTCTGAAAAAAGCAGGATGCATTTGCAACTACTTAGCCATTTCTCAAGGCAGACATTGAGATAAGAACTCCATTCTTTATAAATCTTTCACACATATATTTTTTATTTGATATGACTTAATTTATCGTGCACTTTTCCTTGGTGGCTTAATTTATCCAGAAATATATGTGAAACAGCTAGTGTATTAGGCTCGCTGCAGGTGCTAAAGACTGACAGTGAGTAAAAAATACTGTTGTCATGGAGGCTCCATTTTAATGAACCCCTGTTATAAAAAGAAATGAGTAAAATGCACAATTTGTCAGAAGGTCTTCAGTGTTATGAAGAAAACTGAAGTGGGAAACGAGGCTAGGACAGGCGGAGGCGAGGCGCAGGTTCCATTTTACGTTGGAAGGCTAGGGAATGCCCAACAGCAGGGATGCTATGAGAGCTAACACTGACGAACATGAAGGGGCAAAGAAAAGCACTTTGATTTAAGAAAAAAGGATGGGTTGTAGCGAGCTTAGGAGCCATGGGGAAGCAGCCTGATGGGGAAGCAGCCCAAGCCTCTGCTGCTGCTGCATCAGCGGCCACAAGGAAACTGGGCAGAGCAGAGAGCAGGAGGGCCGGAGGTGAGGCCGGGACGCTAAGGGGAATGCATGTGCCATCTCATGTAGAATTTTAAGCACGATTTCTGACTCTGAGTCACCAGATGCCAGAAATAACTCTCACTAGCTCTGCAGACCAAACTGTGCCTGGGGGCGTGGGGGGTTGCTGGTAGGGGGCGTGGATCACTACACTAGAAAATCTCTGCGTAAGAGAACACGTGGTAACTGGATGGTGGGCCTTCTAGTCTGCAGTCATGTGTCCGGAATCTGCTTTAAGCAATCCTCAGTTCCCATTCAGTACATCTCTTAACTGCTTTCTACCTCAGGAGAATCACTAGGCTTGAAGCCACATTCATTTTTCTTCTCTAAACATCTCACTTCTCTTTTCTCCCTCTTCTTTATTACCTGTGAACCATAGAATGGCCATATCTGGAAAACAATTACAAGAATTAAAGCATCCCTCTTTTTTTTTTTTTTTGGATAAAAGAAGGATAAACTAGAAGTCTGAATTGGAAAAACCACCATGAAGAAATAATGACATTCGCCTTCAACATTCTTTTAAATGAACATAGCTCAGATTTGTATTATCATCCATTTGATTTAAACCCTTCTCTAAGTACCAGCTACAAACCCATTTGGGTTTCATTTAGTTTGCCCATAGTTAATTAGTTGTCTGATAAGAGAATGATCTCCCACTCTTGGGGTCTAGCTTGGCAAACACTGAAGGAATTATTTTATATCAATATACTCTAAGTTCCAAGAAATATCTATGTCACAAACCCTCTAAACATGACTTCTGAGCTGGTGACAGTACCTGCTGCTTGTGACTGGCTTACGGTATTCAGCAAAGGAGGCAGGCATGTGATCTCTGTGTAGTTGAGGGGATTCCAAAATTGCTTTTGAAACAATTTTGTTTCTATCTCGTGAGATACCAATTAATTGTGCTAGGAATAGTTCAAGGCAACAGCCATCAGTGCCAGCATGTCTTTGCTTAACATCCTGAGGAGCAGTCATCCTCTGTTTATAAGAAGGGTAGGAAGATAGGAACCAGAAAAGCACAAACAATGTGCACATATGCACAGCAACATCTACATTCTTATCATCTTGAGAACTAAATAACCCTTGCCAGTGGGAACAGAATGAAAAACAGGAGCCAAGTTGGGTCAGTCAATACCTACCTACTCAGGATAAATTGCTAATCAGAAGCTGAGCTTGCACAGGCTGATAAATAACAAGGTTACTTGACCTGAAGAAAGGACCTGCTTTCCCTCATGTTGGTAATTACATCAATTCTGAGGAAGACAAGTTGGCTTTCAGCGGGTTAGAGCCAGATGATGCTGTAAATCAATTACATGTTCTCAGGTCCCTCTCACACAGTTGCTGAGCCAGTGTATAGCCAGCAGTTGATTCCAGTTTGTGTTTCCTGAGTTGCTTGGTGATAGCCTCCGAGGCCAGTGTGCCTTTGCCCAGAAGGCTTCAGCTCTAGTGCATGCACAACTGTGTTTGTGGGCTTCATCTTGCATACCTGAGGATCTTACTTTATGCAAATCTTTATTCAATAGTGTGTGTGTGTGTGTGTGTGTGTGTGTGTGTGTGTGTGTGTGTGGTATGGTGTGATGTGTCTGGTATGTACATGTGCATGTTGAGTTTACATGTGCGAGTTTGTGTTTATGTGGTGTCTGAATTATGTGACTGTACGTGTATGTAGGGGATGTGCATGTGTCTGTGTGGTGTATATGTGGGTAAGTGGTATGCTGGTGTGTGCATGTATGAGTGTGTGTATGTTGTATGTGGGAATGTGTGTATGTATGTGTGCATTTGTGGTACCTGTGAGTGTGTGAGTGTGAGTATGTGTGTGTGTGTTTGTGTGAGCTCGTGTGCTGAGATTCTAAGTTGTTAATAAACTCCCAAGTACCACCAATACCACTGAACCATGAACCATGTTTGCTTAGAAGAATAGTGGGAAAACGAGGGTCCACAGGGGGATGAGGGGATTGGGATTTGAAGGAAGTGGAGATGGAGGAGATCTGTGGATTTAGGATGATGGTTACCAGCACGTGTCTAATCTCCACCATTCCACATAGACAACAACTCAAGCAACAAAGGAACAATTACATTTGATTGCAGGGACTGAAGAGGAGAAAAACTCCATGGGGCACAGAAAGCTAGACTGGCCACAGAAAGACCATAAGGGTACACCTTATTGTAGCTATTCCAGATCCAAGTGGTGTCAGCTCAAACCGAGAGGGACTTTCTTTGTAGAAAAGGCTGAGTAAGAAACCCCATCACCACCACAGATAGTTGTAGTCATTCTTACTGATCCCTCCATGGCTCTGGGCCAAACTTAGAATGATGCTTAGGGCTCACACTACTCCCCAGAGGATGCTCCATTGTGCTCCAGTCCCTGTGGTCCAGGCTTCTATTTTACTGTTCAGTTTTGAATGGGAGCCACGGTAGACCATGTCCTGATGCGGAGGCCACTGGCTATTCTATTCCTTCATGACTCAGCCTTTGCTGTCTTGTTTGCCCCATGTAGTAATACATCATTCATGGGCCGAGTGATGTTATTGCAACACATCTCCTAGGAAGCCTACCATTTCCATCCCAGTTGCTTCCATTACTGAGCTTTCTCCATCCAGTCTACAGGGGAGATGTCATCTGTGGAAGCTGGAACTAATTTGTGGTCTTGCTCCTAGGGAGCAGAGCTTCAGATTGGGAAGCATCCTAGCCCACATGGCAAACTGTCCCCAGTGGACGACGTACACTGGCCCTGTGAAGCACTGTGTAGGTAGAGCAGCTGTGAGTGAGCACAAGCCTGGTGGTCCAGACTCCTGGGAATTGAAACTCTGGGTAGGAAGGGCAGTCAGAACCTCAGTATCCTGGCTCACATGATGTCTGGCTTTCTGTATGCCAGAAGTACTTGTACTTTGAGATAACTGGAGGAGCCCTTTTGGTGGGACCGCTGTGGCAGCCCTTGAGGTACAAGGAAATGCCACGCATATCTTCATGAATCTTATTCCCACAGTACCACTTCTCCCAGAGTTTGCAACACTGCTGTGTTTCACACTCCAGGATCCAAAGGAAGCACTTCATGGTACCCCCTCTCCTGACATCTGAGCTGTCACTATTGATTCTGGGTCCCTGATTATACCTATACGGATGCTCCCTGGGCATCAGGGGTCTGAAGGACTCCATCTTCACTCAATCCATTGGTGAGCCTTAGTGCCCAGGGTTAAAGTCTATAGAATAGTGAGGGAGGCTTCACCCAAGTGGGGGTTCATTGGGGAATTCTTCAGGGTCATAGTCTATGCTTAGTTGTAAAGCTGTGTGAGCTCATATTAGAGATGTCATAGCCGTTCAACTAATCATGGAGCCCAGGACACTCTGACCACCTGTCCCTTGGAACACGGTGCTACTATGGCTGCTTATGAATCATGTCAGACCTAACACTGAGAAGTGCCCTCTAGACCCCAGTTCAAACTTTTCACTCTGGGAGACAAAGAAAACAGGAAGGCCTTGCCACTGAGAGCCCTGCCCTGCCACGAGAACTGCTTGAGTCTCTGCAGCCTTGGCCACTGAGGTTCCTGGGCTCATTGTTCACATCGATCCTGGATGAAGAAGCCTCATTACACTCTCCTGCGGAGGCCATTCAGAACCATAACCAATGTACCTTGTCAGAAAGGCCTATGTCTCATCAGTGCGCGGAAGGATTCCTTCTAAAAGACACTGAAGGCTAGGTAAGTCAACTAGATAGATAGGCACACAAAATACATGGGGGACAGAAGGGAACATGGTGCATGCTAATTCCCTTGTTACTACCCTCCCCATGGAAGTTTGTGAATTATCTAGAATGGAGTCTAAACAATAACTATCACGAAATTCAATGAGACACAAAAGGAAAAGCAGAGAGTTTCATGTGATCAAGAAAATAAGTCCTGAGACATTCGACAGAGATGTACGTACATAAAGAAAACCAAGACCAAAGCTTAGAGTGTGAGAAAGAAGGGAATGAGCCTCCACTACCACCCAACCCGAAGACATGGAGCGGCTGGAGAGGTTTAAAAAAATAAAAACAAAATCGAAATCCAACTCTGTGCAGGAGACTCACTTTGGCTCTAAGGATGCATTTAGGCTGGAAGTTTGTAGGCTGGAGGGGATATTGATAGTTCAAGCGTCTAGCAGAAAAGAGCAGGACGCCTATACTAACAGAGGTGAGAGAACACTGCGTAGAAGAGACAAAGGACTTCGTTGTTTAGTGATGACAGAATCAAAAGGCCCTAACTGTCAGTGTGCAGGTACTTAGTACTGGATACTCCATACGTAAGCATACGTAAATAGGCATGAGGGAAAGTAGATAAAAATACAAAAATAAACGGAACTTCTCCACTTAATGATGGGCAGATGAGAAATACTGGATTTGGCCTGCACTTAGACCAGATGGTCACGAAGAGGCATTTGCAGAACTTTCCCAGGGATAGCAGCAGAATGTGCACTCCCCCTTTGCACACATCAGACCTTCTCCAGGGTAGACCGCATGTTCCAAAGCAAGGCGAGTCCCAGCCAATTGAAGAAGATTCAGATCACATGTAGTACGCCCGCTCGCCATGGCTGGGGTGCTGCTGCGAGGGGGAATGTAGCTGAGTGGTAGATAGCGTTCCTGGCCTGTGATAGACGAAATTCAGTCTCTAGCAGTGAAAGGAAAGATTCTTGTTAACCACATGGTATGGAATAAGGACTCAGTAGCAGAAGGGAACCTTGGGAAGTTCACAAATACTCTAAAATGATAAAGTATGTTCCCAATGTACCGAGGCTTCAAAGGCGGGGGGGATAGTTTGAGACAAATGGCAATAGAAACAGAACACGTCAAAACTTACGAAATGCAGCAAAAGCAATTCTAGGTGATTTTATACCAATAAACACTTGTCTTTAAAATAGTAAAGGAGTAAAGTAATAAGAAAGGGGCCTGAAACACAGTCTTTCATTTAACCTGAAGAGCATAGATGAAGAAGGCCCATTAGGTCCAAAGTTAGCAGAAAGAAGGGAATTGTAAATGACGGAACAAGCATAATGAAAAAAATAATTAAAAAGTAAAACCAAGAGTTTTTTTTAAAGTGAAACTAGCAAACTCAGAGCTTGACAAATTAAGAAATAAATACAAGGCTCAGATAGGAAAGTCAGAAGCAAAAGTGAGGACATTACAGCAGATACTTCAAACTAAAAGGGATCGTACGGAATATTACAAATAATTATGTGCCAACAAATTGGATAAGTTAGAGGAAATGGATGGCGTCCCTGAAAATCATAACCTACCTAGATTGAATCAGGAAGAAACAGCTCGAGCAAAACATCAACAATAAGGACTTTGAAGAAGTAATTAAATATCTTGCAACAAAGAAAATCCCAGGACTAGCTGGCATCATGGCTGTCTTCTACCAGATATTCCAAAGAATTACCAGTACTTTAAAGAAAAATTCGATATATTCCTCCTAGCTAGGAGTGCAGCATACAAGGCCAGCCTTGCTGCCAGATAATGACATCACAACGGAAGAAAAATACAGATCAAAATCTCTAATAAACATTGAAGTCAAAATCCTAAACAGAATTAGTAGCAAGCCATGTTCAACAACACATCAAAAGGCTCACACACCACAAGCAGCGAGAATTATCTTTGTCGTGAAAGGCTGCTTTTAACTCCTGCAAGTCAATGCAACGTGCTATATTAGCAGGATAAAAACTCAAAGGCAGATAATCATCTCCGAGGGTACAAAAAGACTGACCTGATTCAGAATATTTTCTTGCTGACATTTCTTAATGGAACATAATAGGGCCCATTTATAAAAATCCCACAGCTAACATCATAATCAATGAATAACTAAAAGTTTACAGCATTTTTCACACTAGGCATATGAAAATAAAATAGAACATCTTTAACAAAGGAGCAAGTAAAGAAAAAATATATACATAGATAGAATGGGATATTAGTCAGCCTACAAAGAGAGAGAACTTGACATTTGACCACAGCGTGATGTACCTGGAAGACTCTATGTCAAGTGAAATAGGAAAAAAAGTACAATAGACAGAGAATAAAGAATGAAACATTAATTATGGATACCCATGGATAGAAGAAATGAGGACATGTATGTCAAATGATACTATAACACATGAGTGCAGGAATATGTGGTGGGACATAAAGACAATAGCTTATAGAATTGTTTGGTACTCCAGATTTTTCTTAAGTAGATAGAATTTGGATCTGTTGCATAATAAATACCATGTAATATAAGCCACAGTTTATCATTGCACATCTTCAGATTTTACCCAGGAAATAGCAGTCTTAATTGCAGACTTTTGGCTACTTACAATAACTTCCTCTAGCACCCCATCTCCACCCCCCCGAACACCGTGCAGGACTCTCTTCCTGACTGTCCACACCATTCTTTCTCCCCCTTTCTGGTTTCAATATTTAATACAAGGTAGACATTCCCATTCTTATTATTTCTGTTCTCATGGCATGGCACGGGAAGTACTGGTCACAGCAGTCAGGGAAGGAGATTAAAGAAAAGGCACCCAAACCAGAATGAGAGAAATGAAATTACCATTATCGCAGATGGCATTGCCTATATGAAGACCATCCTAAAGAATTTACACACACACACACACACACACACACACACACACACACACACACACACTCACACACACACAAATAAGTAAATTAATTAAAAATATTTTGGGTTTAATACACAAGTTGTACAATATGTAACCATCATGCAAATTAGTAGCATTTGTTTGTACAAATGACAAGTTGTTTGAAAAGAAAAATTTAAATATTAATAATAAAGATATATAAATAATATATCCTTTATCTATTTATTTATTTATTTATTTATTTATTTATTGTTTATAAATAATACAAAATAAAGAAACAAAATATTTAGGAATAAACATGAACAGGAAAAGGAATACTTGGCATGCTGAAAACTTCATAATATATTGAAATAAAGTGAAGACCCAAGTAAATGGAAAGGTATTACGTGGTCGTGGATAAGAATTAATATTAACAAAATGTTTAGTTCAGTCAAAGCAGTGTGGTTCTTAACCTGTGGATAGCGACCCCTTGGGGGATTGAAGGATGTTTTCATAGGGTCGCATATCAGATATTTGCATTATGAATCATAACTGTAGTAAAATTACAGTTATGGAGCAGCAATGAAATAATTTTTTGGTTGGGGTCCTCACAACATAAAGAACTGTATTAAAGGGTCACAGCATTAGGAAGGTTGAGAAGCACTGCCCCTAAAGAAATATAAATAACTAATGAACGCCAACAATTAAAGCAATGTAGAGATTTATCAGACTCTGCGATAATTCCAAGAGCACCCTTTATAGGAATAGACAATGTGACCCGAGAATTCGTATGAACTACACACTAACGACAGTGACAATAACAAAGCCAAGCAGCTGAAGCAATACCGAGGAAGCCAAGCAAAGCTGGAGGCGCAGCCTTCCTGGATTAAAATCCCATTATAAAGGGATGGCGAGCCAAACGACATGGTCCTAATATGAAAGCAGACCAGTAGAACAGAATAGAGAGGTCAGAAATAAATCCAAATGTACATGTTTGATTCAACAAGGCCAAGGAGACACAATGGGGAAACGTTATAGGGCACTAAACAGTGCCGGGAAGACTGGCTTTGCACATGCAAAGGATTGAAATGAGTTCTTATTACACAATATGCAAAAGCTGACTAAAAATGGAAAAAGACTCAAGTGTTCATCTTGAAAACATAAAATTCCTAGAAGAGGACACTGGGGGAAATCTGCACATTAACTCTAGCAATGATTTTTTGTTTTTAATTGCACCAATAATTCATGCTACAAAAGAGAAGAAAAAAAAAGTTCACCGAACTAAGCATATTCTTCATGGCAAACCAACAAAATAAAAGGAGAATGTGCACGCTGGGAGAAACAGTTTGTGTAACCAATAAAGACTGAACATCTTACATGAATAAGCGACTCACAATTTAGTTCCCCAAACACCCCAAATAACCTGTTTGAAACCTGTGCAAAATACCTGGACAGACATTTCTCTAAACACAGACGATGTAAAAACGCACAGAGGATTGTATGTGCCTATTGAGTTAGGATGTCTCCTTCTCGTACAAAACAAACACTGACCATTTTTCGAAGCGGGGACCAGGAACCCTGGTGCGCTCTTGGTGACAATGTAACTTGGTGCAGTTTTTGAAAATTGTACGGCACTTTCAAATGAAATTAAAAATAAAATCCTTATGAAACCCAGGAATTGCTCTCACGGGGCACACCAAAGGGGATTAAATTATCAAACACTGGCGTGCCACTTCGACTCTTAGGTTCATGGTGTTTTCTTTTTCTTTTTTTACAACAGCCAAGTTATGGAAATAACTTGAGTTGAGTGTCTATTAACAAACGATTAAGGGCAGTTGACATAAAGATGCACTGCCCCTAAGACCTTACCCTTATGCTCATTAATTAGGTAATACTTCAACCCTCATCAGAGAAACGTCTTTTTTTCAGTAGCTGGTGATTAGCATTGAGACCCATAAAGGGCCAGTGTGCAAAGAATAAGAGACAGTGAAGTACTCATCTCTAAAGAGGACATCAGTATTATCCCCAACACACACACGCACGCACGCACGCACGCACGCATACGCACATGCCCACACACGCATGATAGAGGGGAGAGGGGGGAGGGGGGAGGGGGGAGGGGGAGAGGGAGGGGGAGCGCTTATCGGCCAGGGTTGAAGAGGAGATGAAATTTATAAAATTGAGATTTGGTAGAGACAGCGTCTCCCAGACAAGACAGAAGTGATGAATATATGAGCTCGTAGTCCCTGCTCAGGACCAGTGTGAGGCATAGAAGGGGACAGGCTCAGGGATCTTCACCCCTGGCTGAGAAACTATCGGAGGCAATCGATGCCTGCTGGGGAAATCAAGAATCTGTTTATTCAGGGATGTGTTCCTAAAGAGGCCACTCATGCTTCGGTGTATGTTCCTAAACCCATGGCCGTACGGGCAGCACCAAGTGAGTTCAGTGGCTAAGTTGGGAGGAAAAGTAACAGGAAGATAGGGGCGGAATTGGAGAGGAATGGATGGGAGTGTATGTTTGATTGAAACACATGTGCATGTGTGGAATTCTCAACAATGAACTTTAAGATAAAATATCTTGATGAAATAAGAAAAGGCGATATATGTGTATGTATACATGCACATATACTATTCATAACATGTTGTTTGCATATATTAAATATAATTCATGTCTATAATATTATCCACATATATTCTATACATATATTATTCATTATTAAAAAAGCAAAGAATCCTGAATGTAATAGACCTGAAGGAATGAGTCCCAGATGCCCTAAAGTGCCACCACCAGCCAGACGCAGAGAGAGGATATAAGCCTTTATTAATTCATGGAAGCAGGAAATAAAATGTAAAACACACAGACGTAAGAATGGAACTGGCTTTGCTGAATGGGGTAGAAGATATGAAGATTTATGTGTCAGAGGGTTCAGGGTGGCAGGCATGTGAAATGAATGTGCCCAGTGATCTTAGGGACCAAACAGAGGCAGCAGGGTAGAGAACTTTGGAGTCCTGGGTTTCTATGAAGTAGGAATATTTCACCCTTTTTGACGATAAACAACATCTAATGCATTATAGTTTGTCTCTGGCCGTGTTCTAAGATTCCACGGAAGCAGACAGCTCATAGGTAGCATTGTTTGTTACATAGACTCCTGGGCAGGACTTTCCCTCAAATTCCCCATCACTGGCCCTCTTCCTCCCTGGCTTCTAGAGCCTGTAATACTGGTCTCACTATGAGCTCCTTTGTGATGTGGAATTCTAACTCCTGTCCAGGTCTGTTGAACCAGAACCTGCATTTTACCAATGGACCTCCTTCCGTAGGAGATAGTCCTGGGCTCCTCTCTGAGTACCACTCCTTCAGCCTCCCCCAAGCTCTTGGCGCACCTATGTCCACTGAGGACAAGGAGGAGCTGTCTATGCACTTTGCATTCTTGCACAGCTTTTGGTCTGTCAGATGGTGGGGTAGCATCCTTCAGCTTGTGAAAACAAACATGCACTGTTGGGTGGAATTTTTTTTTCCTCCCTTTGGAGGCAAGTCCTTGCGGTGAAATCACTGACACCTGCATATGATGGGTGGTAGAGACAGGGGTGGCCCCCAAAAACCTCTCAGTGCCTGGCTGTTCCTCAGAGAATCTCAGATTCATCCTCAGAGACCACCTCCGCATTACAACGCAGAAGCCACAGACCTCTGTTGCGCTTTTCTAGACCGTTCTCCTGCTGGCGGCCCAGATTTCATAAAGGTCTTCATTGATGAATGGAAGTGTCTATATTCACAAGGAACATGCCACAGGCAGCCGGGACTATTTTCCCCTCACAGCTTCCTGTCATTTGTGGTGTTCTCTTGGAAAACCGCAGGGCTCGGCAGTAACGAGCGGCTGTTTACAGAGCTCCAGCTGTAATTAAGTCAGATTGGATCTGCTCTCTAGTACGGTGAGGAAATACACCGCCATCCATCATGTCCAAACTGGATGGGGGTAGGGTGGGGGATAAAAGCATTCTTCAGTTTGTGCATACTCAAGCTGGGGAACATGTGAAGGAAAAGACACTTTTGAGGATTAGAGCAGGGGAAGCCGAGCTTCAAGGGGCCATGGTATGGAAGGAGGAAGCGGAGACAAAGGCTGGTCTGAGGATTGACAGGGTCTCCAACAGCAGTAGGGCCCCAGAGAAGGGAGAGTTAGGGGCAGTTTGACGGCTGCCGATGTCCACCTACAATGTACATTTTTACAGATTTCTGATTTTTCACTCCTGCCCACTGAACTGATAGAACTCCAAAGAAGACATGTGTTTTGTTAGCTTCCGTCTTCTCCATGAGAACCGCAAGCTACGAGAGCGCCTGCTCACTTGCGCTCTTACACATGAAGCCCTGACTGAAGATTGTGTCAGCTTCCCGTGGCCGCCAAAATAGATCAGCATAAACTGTGGGACTTCAAGTAGCAGAGATTCTACTCTTACTGTTCAGGTGGACAGCGCCCAACCATGAGGCCGGGAGCAAGGCTGTCTTCCTTCTGTAGGCTCGGCCCCAGTCGGCCCCATACCTTTTCACTATGCACTGGCCATTCCTGAGTGTAAGAGCTTGAATTCCTTGGCTTACAGCTGTGTCATTCCAAACACTGTCTCCATTAGCTACCCCTTCCTCTGCCTCTCTTTTACATAATGACGTCAGTTATTGGATCCAGCCAACTAAATATGGTGTCATTTTAACTATACACATCTGCAGAGATCTTAGTTCTAATTAAAGACACATTCTGAGGTCCTGGAGCGGAGCTTGAATTTTAGGGGTACACTGCTTAACCCACTATCACCATAGATACTCAGTACTGTTGGATAAGTGCTTCGCCTGAGATTTCCTTTTGCCTCCAGTTTTACAAACTGTAGGAAGTAAAGGCGAAAACGAAGGAGCCGGGATTTGTTCTAAATTAATCCAGGCGAAGCCAAACCTTGTTTGCTGAGTAAAAACTCAGAATCCAAAATCGGAAAAGAATTCATTACCCTCAGGGATGTTAGGGTACAGACATTGTCAGTGGAACGTGGGAACTTGGGTAGCTCTCTAAGCAGAGGCAGTCTTAAGGCAAGGCTCTTGGACTTAGCCATCCGTGAGGACAGCACTAAGGGTTCTGACTCTAGACCCAATATAGGGCTTCTCTGTAATCTGACTGCACCTGGAAACACAGGATGCAGGACAGTCTGAAAATGTGGTTTATGAAAAATGTTGAATCGAAAATTTGTTAAGAAACAAACAAACAAACAAAAACCCTAAATCCTCATCAAGGGAAAAAGATAATTTAGTTGAAACCCTTCATGTGGTTCTTATACCAGCAGTTGTTAAGAACAAGAGAGATGGCTGTTCGTGACAGGGGACAGTGGGGAAGAGCTTGTCTGCTGTGTGAGCATCTGCAGTGTATCCAGAATTAACCAGAAAGGAAAATTCATGAAAATCCCAGATTACGCTGTCTGGAAGCTCTACAGAATGAGCTCTCTGACTAATGCTCCTTCTGAGAGTGCCTTCCAAGGGGTTTGGAGTGTAGAGTTGAGTGTTTGCCTACGGTGAAAGCATTCCTGCATAAACACAGAGTGGGGGTTCATCCAGCTCATCCCTGAGTTTGAGAGGTGGATACAAGAGGGTCAGAAGCTCAACGCCATCATCAGCTACATGAGGTCTGAGGCCAGCCTGTATGACATGAATAAAGTAAATAAAGTAAAACACTTAACGACAACTGAAGTGACTGGAAACTTTGGATCAGATATTTGAATGTATTCTTCCTAAATTGCTGGCTTTTAACTTTCGGCATTCTCTGATTCAAATGGTCTGCCTTCTCTCCCACTTCCCATTATTCACTGACCATGGCTAATTTACTCCCCCATTGATCTGCGTGTCACTTCTAAAACACCACATCAACAATCATTGCACCAGTAAAGTGTGGTTTAACTGTGGAGCTCTGACAGTCAGCTTGAGAGCGCTGTGTGTGGGACTCCTGTGGGACTGGGGCTCTGCCAAGCCCTGGAAGGCAGGCCGTGGTGGTGGTGTTTACTCACAGAAGAGCTGGCTGTGGGAAGGTATTGCAGGGAAGAGTAATTAGCATATGGCTTTCTTAATTCCAAGTAGCTGTATTTGTTTTTATGTAAACAACAGACAATGTCCTGTTCAGAGGACTCTGGAAGTGAATGCTTCAAAGGATTATCCTCTTGGAACATACTGGAAGACAGCACACGTTGGCAATGTATGGCTTGTTATTCTTGTGATGAAAGTAGATGGCTGGAAACCACAATGAGTAGCCAGTGAAGGTCCCATCCTCTTCGTGGGGAGAGATTGGCTCTGACCTAGGCCACACAGAGGTTTTGCATGTGTGGAGGCCCCTCATGGACCAATGGCTAATCCCAAGAACCTGCTTTGAGTAACTGACATCCTTAGCTTCCGTGCAGAACTGACTTTGACTTTTAAGGACTCTGATAACAGCTGGAGATTCCTCTCCTTTTCTGTTTTTCTGCCACCCACAGCCTTCCCAGAGACCAGGTAAGAGGATGGGTGAATATATTTTTTTTTCTTCCCTGGCTTTGGTTTCCATCCCCCTCCTTTGTGTTTCCAAACACTTTAACACAAACAAACATATAAAGTCTGACTCCAACCCTCGTTCTCCTGGCTGGTTACTAGTTTTGCCACTTACTGTCTTGTTCTCACTTCCAGACTTCCTTCCATTTCTAAATTCTCTTTGCTCCCTCTGTATGAGTTAGGATTTGTGTTTGGCTGCTTTAAAGTAGAACAAGTAGGACCAGTTCAAACTAGACAAAAAAATGCGTTTCCATTTACTGTGACGCTTGCATGTGATGGGAGCTCATCAGAGGGGCTGGGCATCCAGGCGGAGGTTCAAGAACTCAGGCTCCTCCATTGTTGGTGGGATTGCAGACTGGTAAAACCATTCTGGAAATCAGTCTGGAGTTTCCTCAGAAAATTGGACATTGAACTGCCTGAGGATCCAGCTATACCTCTCTTGGGCATATACCCAAAAGATGCCTCAACATATAAAAGAGACACGTGCTCCACTATGTTCATCGCAACCTTATTTATAATAGCCAGAAGCTGGAAAGAACCCAGATGCCCTTCAACAGAGGAATGGATACAGAAAATGTGGTACATCTACACAATGGAATATTACTCAGCTATCAAAAACAACGAGTTTATGAAATTCGTAGGCAAATGGTTGGAATTGGAAAATATCATCCTGAGTGAGCTAACCCATTCACAGAAAGACATACATGGTATGCACTCATTGATAAGTGGCTATTAGCCCAAATGCTTGAATTACCCTAGATCCCTAGAACAAACGAAACTCAAGACGGATGATCAAAATGTGAATGCTTCACTCCTTCTTTAAATGAGGAAAAAGAATACCCTTGGCAGGGAAGGGAGAGGCAAAGATTAAAACAGAGACTGAAGGAACACCCATTCAGAGCCTGCCCCACATGTGGCCCATACATATACAGCCACCCAATTAGACAAGATGGATGAAGCAAAGAAGTGCAGACTGACAGGAGCCGGATGTAGATCGCTCCTGAGAGACACAGCCAGAATACAGCAAATACAGAGGCGAATGCCAGCAGCAAACCACTGAACTGAGAACGGGACCCCTGTTGAAGGAATCAGAGAAAGAACTGGAAGAGCTTGAAGGGGCTCGAGACCCCAAAAGTACAACAATGCCAAGCAACCAGAGCTTCCAGGGACTAAGCCACTACCTAAAGACTATACATGGACTGACCCTGGACTCTGACCCCAGAGGTAGCAATGAATATCCTAGTAAGAGCACCAGTGGAAGGGGAAGCCCTGGGTCCTGCTAAGACTGAACCCCCAGTGAACGTGATTGTTGGGGGGAGGGCGGCAATGGGGGGAGGGTTGGGAGGGGAGCACCCATAAGGAAGGGGAGGGGGGAGGGGGATGTTTGCCCGGAAGCCGGGAAGGGGAATAACACTCGAAATGTATATAAGAAATACTCAAGTTAATAAAAAAAAAAAAAGAACTCAGGCTCCCTCTTAATTTTTCTTGTTATTCTTCGAGGTGTTGTGCTTCTTTACCCTCAACATTCTGTGATCCCTCCTGATTTGAAGGCTATCCCAAAGCAATGCAGACAGAAACTGTGAGAAAAATTACCTTCTGCCAGGGCCCGGGAATTGGAGCACACTTCCATTCACTTCTTCCTAGCCATATAGGAGCAAAAGAGACTGCAGGATGACATTTCTAAGGCAGAAGTGGCCAAGTGCTGTTAACTCTCAGGGGACTCAAAAGGAAGGTGTGGAGAGATGGTTTAGAGCTCGACCTCTGACATACTACTCATGCTATTAAACCAGCTATCAAAAACGGCAGAGGATTAGAGCCAAGGAGAGCTGGACTGTTAGATTGAGAATGGGAAGCAAGAGTGAAAACCGATAACCATTTCTTTTAGTACAACCATGTTGGTTGCCTGGCATCCAGTTCTCAGCAGGGTATCTGGGCAGCAGCAGGACTTGGCCTCTGTCACCTCACCAGTACTCTCACACTTAGATAGGAATGGGAACAATTCGACTACACAACTAGCTGTTTTTTCCAAACTAGCAGCTTGACTTGGGCATGTGACTCAACTTCCTTGAACTCAGGTCTCCATATTTGTTAATTGGGTGATGATAGTGTTACCTACTTTATAGTGAGAGAGAAAATCCTAGGGTGCTGGTTGAAAGTGAGAGCTTAAGAAATGGTGGAACTCTTATCCACAGAAGAGAGGTTGCTTTGGGATCTATATATAATATTCCTCAACAGGAAATCTACCAAGGGAGATGTGGTAACTGTCATAATGCTTGTGATGGGCTGCTGTTGGGGTAAGGTTGGCACTTTCGTGTAATGGCCTTGTGGGGCCAGAAGCAAGGGACTTTCTTTGAGATCTGTATTTCTAGAAGGCAAGTACACCCTTCTCTCTAAGGCTTAAGAGATCCTCCCAGAAGAAGCGGGATGAAAGGCTATAAGAACTAGAAATAATGGACGACTTGAAGGAAACAGTAATTTCTGGACACAACAGGGCAGTTGCACACGAGCAGTCAACAATTGTGAGAGAAGGCACAAGACCTGCACAAGCTCAAGCAACACAAAGTCCCACCATGGAGGGGATAAGGAGAGGACAAAATCCTATCATTAGATGAGCAACTATTGGCCTTTGATAGCTGATAGGAGAGTTAGTCTTACTTAATGATGTGACCCCTAGTAGTGTGACTATAGTCCAAGGCATGCTCCACTTCCAAAAGTAGTTGAACAATAAAAACTAGAATCTATGGGGGGATGGGTATAAAACCAAAACCTAAATTTGTCGGACAGTGAGGTAACTGTGTAGAGGGGTGGATATGGGAGGAGCTGGGGGAGTGAGGTCATTAAATATGACCCAAATACATTGCAATTCCGCCTTAAATTTCCCAGAAGAAAAGAAGCCATCCCCACACACGGAGACCTCACTGCCATCGTGCCTACCCTCTAATCTGCACCCGCACCTCATTCTTTCTGCTCGTTTCTCTTATGCCTCTCAGATCTTTTACATCTAGCTGAAGAACATTGCTGGAGGTTAGCTTGTCAAAGGACTATTTTCTGTGGTGGGAATGGATGTGGGAACGAACACTAGGGATTCCACAAGGGAGACCTTAGTGAGGAAACACCAGCCTCTATAATTTGTGCTGGGAGGGTACAGAGCAGAAGGGAGCCTACCAGTTTCCCCTTACAAGTACATTTGATGCTCCTGAAAGCCGTGCTGCTAAGTGAAGTCAGAGAGCACTGCTACTCTGCCCTAACTGAGCCTGCGCTGCCACACCTAGAGATGCACCCAATTAAGGTTGATGAGTTTAAAAAGTCTCAGCTCCCCTTCAAGGCTGCTGTTCCGAGTGACAGTGGAGGTGGAAATCACGGGGCATGTTTCCAATTTGGTTAGCTCAATATTTAATTCCTTTTCTATAGACTGATAAGTAGCCCTCAGGTGAGTGTGAATTGTAATTGCAGCTAAGGAGAATTAGGACTACAGATGCATTAAACTGGATGCGCACATGTCCCAGTACTATGCCAGGTAGCTCTGATGAGTGAGGGCATTGGTAAAAATTGCTGCCATTCTGAGGAATGCTTTTTAGTGACTGGTTGCTCTGAGAATTTCTTCCCTTATGATTGTACACAGCACACTTCTCATGGTGACCTTTTTGGGGTGTGTGTAAAAATCATTAAGAGGTGCTACTATTCTGAAGTCTGCTCAACATTAAAGTGTATAGTATGAACATAAATATACATGGATGGTTTGTCATGGTCAAGAGTGCCTACAGCCTATTTAATTCTCCCTTGTAAATTGCTGCAGCCAGGGTTTGAAGAATATAGATTTTAAAATGGATATTTGCATATGCCCACGTGTCCATTTAAAACATTAGTGAAATTAGTAGAATGTGTCAGTCTAATGATCAAAGTGTGTGGTATCTTCAGGAATAGGATCTTACCGACAAGTTTTGGTGGGTAACCAAGAGTATTGAAAAAACAGCCTGCATTGTCTTTTAGTGGGGGAGGTCTCGGGACACCAAATTGGTACTGACCAGGATGCTTCTTCCCTGCTGGCAAGTTTTCATAAAACTGGAAAGTGCTACTGGGGAAAAAAGTCATCAACAGTCAACAAGACTCTGGGGACCCTGTGAACTACAATAATAACTGGTGTGACATGATATGCCCATGGGCACATTAGTGGCATACATGTTATGTTGTGGGGATGACCAACCCCTTTCTGATTGAATTGAAGGCTCACTGCATGGGAGGAAACACATCCCTGGTCCTGTCAATCTGTCCAAGAACAAGTGGTTAGGAGCTCACAAGCCTCAGATGTGAATCTACTACTACTATTCTGCTAAGTAGACATTGAATGAACCTGCTCTCTACACTTGTCTCTGTCTATACCCACTGGGCGGTGTGCTCTTAGACCTCATCTGAGAAGTTCCTTTCACAGTGGATGGTGTTCAACATAAAACCTTGCAACTGGTCAAAGCACAGAAAATGTTAACAGAGTGCTCAGTCACGAAGGGGGACCTCTATACCATAACCCTTTCTCACACGGCTTAGGGGCCATCTTAAAAGAAAAGGCTGAACAAGTGTAAGGGCCAGAGTTGGGAAGGACTGGATTCTCTCCTACTATTCCCTTATTTCACGGTAACCACCCATAAATCCAGTTCTGTCATTCCACTGAGACAGTCTGCATCTGCCCCAACTCACAGATGACCTCATGGGTGCAAAGCTAATGATTTTTCTTGTCATTTTTATTTGCCTTCTTTGCATCATTGGAAACTTTGATAACTCCCTCTTTTAATTAAATTAAAATACATAAATGTCATACCCACTCTATGAAATCTATTTACTAATACCAGAGGTGTATCGGCTAGTATTTTGTAGTCCTCTCTGTCTCTGTAAACCTCTCTACCCTTGCCTTCTCTCAGACTCCTTCTTGACAGTTTCCTGTGTATTTTCTTGCAGAAAGAGTCCTTTTAATTGGACCTGGTAGGATATACCTCAGTATTTAGAAGGCTGAGGCTAGGTTATTTAGAGTTTGAGGCTAGCTTTGGCTATAAAGGGATACTCAGTCTCAAACAATAAATGAACAAACAAAACTAACTAACAAAACACTAACAAAACTAAAAAACCAAAACTGCACTGGGCAGAAATGGACAATTAAGATTCAGCTAAGGTGAGTGTGATTCCACGGCTCATGCCTCCAATCTGCTCTTTTTACATAATGTACTGTGAATACCTGTACACAGTCACATACTCGGATAACTGCAGCATGTTCTGAGTCCTTCCTTGTGGGAGGATTCTGCATTCCAGACCACAGCAGTTCCTTTCCGACCAGGAGGAGTTTTTCCCAGTTTTCATTACACACCTCAGTAACTTCTACCTTCTCTTTGTAGCGGACATTGCCTCCTCCCATGGTGACAGTCACCATCCTTTTGCTATCGCATGTCACCTTTCCCTCCTTCTAGATCTCCTTGCTATACTTAACTGACTGATGTGCATTTCCTCTTGGATATATTCCTGGTCTAGACTCCAACACTCCAGGATCTCAACGCACCATCTTCTGTTCCTGTTCCTCAAACCTAATTGTCTCTAGATTGCAATCACAAGGAATACCACGATGTCCAACAGACGTCCAACTCCGTGTTGTCATTTATTCATCTTCTGGTCTCAACTGCCATGTCCTTGAGCAATGATTGTCTTTACTTTCCCCTAAGCCATGCCCACATATAAGCAGTTTCTCATTCTCCCTTGTTATGATGTCCTATAAATTTGCTTTGTAATTCATTTTCATTGTTCTCATCTCCCTCTGCCCTAAGACTTCTGCAGATAATAACATCGTGGTGTGCCTGTCCTAGCCCTACTGCATAAGGCACAGCAGATTGGTATTAAAGTAATGCATTTATGAGCACGAATTGGTGTTTAACTCCACAAGAACAGCCAGCATTTCTTGGCTATTGAGCCAGGTAGGGTAACCTATGCCACACCATTCCTTTTGGTCCATCCATATTTAATTAGACCCCCAGATCCTTAAAAAGGAGATGCCCAATTGTTCCTGATCAACATTCCTGACTCTATTTGACAGGAGTATCATTTTGAAATCAAGTTATGGGACAATTGCTTCTCAACTTTTCCGCAACTGGAAATTCAGGCAATGGTCACCCATTCAGTGCTCTGAAACCCTCGTATATTTCTAATTTACCTGTTGGCCTCAGGGGCTTGCCTCCAAGTAACACAGAAAATAGATATCCAGGCTCATCTATTGTGAAAGGGGTTCAGTGTTGGAGTAAAGGCCATGGAAGATAAGTCAAGGTCAGCGATATCTGCTTTCCATATGACTTTAAAATACTTTTAAAAGTCACTTTTAATTTTGAGTAGAGTTTTCTTTCTTTTCTTCATGAGGCTGTGTCCTAATTAATCTCTAAATAAATAACAAAGGCAAAGTACTTTGTGTGGGCCCAAACAATCTCGGGTACATTTTTCTTTGAGGAGGTTCTGGGAGGTGAACCTGGCATGGGACAGGTACCATTGAGTTCTCTGAGTGTGGGATGGTCCTTTGAGCTACTTCATTTTAAGGTCCATCTTCATTTTAAGGTCAATGGAGAGACAGGGTACTGTTGCATATGAGTCCTGCTCTGATGCCTCCCACACACGTATTGTTGTATAGGTTGTAATGGTTTCCATTTTACCCAGGAGGGAACTAATCAACAGAGAGGTAAGCCTGCCCAAGTCCACACTGTGTAGCTCACAAACATTCGTGACTCACACATGTCCCTACTGCAGGGACATTTCTTAAGAAAACGACGAGGCGTACACTTGACTTGGGGAGCACGATGCTTTTATCATTGTGTTATTTTTCTGTTGTCGTGCCAATAGCCACAATATTTTTCCAGTGGGATCCTGCTGTTTTGTCTTTTTCCTCACTCGCTGAAATGAGTCACAGACTTTTAAAAGCTTCAGGAGGCAATTGAATAAACTGTCCTTGTTAAAACACTCTAGGCTGAAGGAGGTTTAGCTGTTCCAGGTTATGTTAAAGATAGAGCTTTATTTTAAAGATAATTACATGTTCTTTTTGATAGGGCATAAATGCTAAAAACACGCACACACACATACAACAAAACAAAACAAAAAACACCACAGGCATAGTTTCAGTCGAGCCAGTGGGTGACTGAGTAGCTTGGGGTAATGACTTTTTGTTCTGTGGGTGATGAGAGGACAGAGTATGTCAGTGAGTCACTCTTCATATGAAGCTCAGCACTACCTTTGGAAACCTGCCCCTTAATTTTAGAAAGCCTGGAGTGTGGACACTATGCCTGGAGTTGACAGTTGAGAAAGGACATACTGGGACAGTAGGAGGACCAGCGAGATGGCTCAGTGGGTAAGTGCCCAGGACACCAAGCCTAAAGGTATAAGTATCTCCCCTTTTACACATATACAATAAAAGAATAAATAAATACATAAATAAATAAATTAATTAATAAAAATGTTAAAGGGGCAGGAGAAAACTATGCATCGGGAGTACAGCAATTTTGTAGTGCCTCATTTCATCCCTCTGAGAGCCTCCAACATGCATGGTGAACTCAGTCCTTGACTGCCTGCCTACCTTTTAGTGTTCTTGGCAATTTTTTTCATTTCTGTTAGTTCTAGGAGATTTTCCTAAATGCGTTTTGATCATATTTACCCATCACCCCACTCTTCCAAAATCCCACCCCATTCTACTTCCCTACCTATTGAACTTTGAACGCTGTAAAACCCATCAATTACAGTTGGTGCTGCCTGATATGATTGGATGTAAGACCTTCCACTGGGATGTGGTCAACACACTGGAGAAGAAACCCTTAAAGAAAATCGGCTCTTCCCTAGAAACTTCAGCTAGGGTTAGGACTTTGTGCCCACATTCCTTCTCAGTGCTTGGATTCTGTGTGAGTTTCCATAGGTCTTATGTATGGTGACTCAACTGCTCTGAGTTCATATGTGCAGCTGCTCTGCTGTGTCTGGAAAACACTTATTTACTTGTAGTCATCTACTGACTCTGTTTCTTGACAAATCTTTTCATCTCTTGTTCTGCAATGATCCCTGAACCTTGGGAAGAGGTGGCATGATATAAATGTCCCATTAGGTCTGAGCATTCTAAGTCTTTTAGTCCCTGTACCTTGATCAGTTGTGAGTCTCTGTGTTGAATGATATCCACTGCAAAAGGAGACTTCTCTAATGAGGGCTGAGAGATGCATTAAGCTATAGGTATCATGTTGCCATTAGGAGTTGGTTTCATCCTATGTCCATTTAATAGAATAATAATAGTGGGTTCTTCCCTAGGGCCTGTAATGTGTCTAACCACAGATTCTTGACTCTGATACGAGTGCCAAATGTAGGTTTTGACTTGTAGAGCAGGCCTTAAACACAATCAGAAATTGGTTGGCTACTCCCTTGCCATTCATGCTATTATCACACCAGTGGGCGTGTCTTGCCACGTTAGTCATTGTTGTAGCTTGCTTTGCTGACTTTACTGTCTTCTTGATGTCTATACTCTCCGGGACTGGAACCTATTTCTCTCCCTTTGTCCGCTTACCCTGCTGTCTTATCCCAATTCAACAATTGCCAGTTGGACACTAGTGACTTATAAATGAAATCTTCAGTCCAGACTCTTCCCTAAATCCCAAGCTCATATCAAGTGGCCACTGTGAGATTCAAGTGTAATATATTGCTCAAACTCACAATGTCCCAAGTGGTGGTGTTGTCTAATCACTAATCATTCGCATAGTAGCCTATTTCCACCTATTATAGCTTAGTGAAAATCCATCTTTCCAAGTTCTCAGTGGGATGAAATTTTATATTTTTTCTGATTCTCCACAGGTAAACTATGAATAAATCATATAAAGAGTCTTTGAGTCCACCTACCTCTGACCATGTATATTTCCACCAACCTAGCCCTACATTCCTCTGCATTGGTCCCTGCGTCTTGCTTCCTTCACCCAACCTGTAGTGAGAATTTTGGTTTCTTTAAAAACTCAATTATACTTTGTGAATGTTTTTGTTTTAATCCTAGGTTTGAGACAACACACTATTATTATTCCATTAAATGGACCTTCACAGCAAGTGATTATGATTTTTCTCATGCACTAGCAGGGGCATGAGTTTTGCCAGATGCAGATAGTTGAATTCTGGATACTCTTGAGAGGGTAACAATGGGAGAACCCTGAGAGGGTCTCTGATGGCTGCTGCTCACCTTGTTGCTGTTCCTGCTGTTGCTGATTCCTGTTGGTTCCTGTTGCTGTATTTGTTGTGTGTTTGCTGGACTGCTGCACTACTGTACTGTTATATTGCTGGATTCCTGGATTCCTGGATTGCTGGATATTCTGATGATGAAGATTGGATTTACCCCCAAGTTACTCAATGTCTCTCATCAGCAGGAAGTAGCCTAAAGAGGTCTACACACCCTTTCCCTTATAAAGTTCTTTCTCTCCTACATACTATTGTGAGGTTGAAAGGGATTAGGGTAGAACAAGTATTGGAAGGGAGGTATAGATATAAGAACCCGATAAAATATCTAAACAAATACACCAACATCCAACCTGTCATCTCCTTGATCCCTCTGCCTCACTTTGTTTCAGACCATAATCTCTTTGCCAGTCATCGAACAGGCCAACCATATTCTCTTTTAAGAGGGTTCCATAAAAAATACAGATTTTTTTTGTTCTATTCTCAGAGTTTCTAATCCAGCAGGCTCTAAGTATGCCTGGTTAGTTTGCATCTCTGAAATGCTGAAAGGGCTGTTCTTGCTATTTTAGGGATCACACTAAGAATAACTTGGTATGCTGATAAATATACTTAAAGTATGACCTATAGTATACTATAACATCACCTAACTTTTGGAAAAAAATCTAATAATTGCCTCTCTAGAGCACATCATTGTAAACAGTTGTTTAGAGTGTAGTTGGAACAAAGGGTGGAGAAAGCATTTATTGCACACTTACTGTGTGCTAGTCGTTCTAATGTGTGAAATAAAATATTCCATTTGGTCCTAATTCTAAATGTACAAGATCTTATCACACATTACTGAAATTACTTCTCTGAATCACACAAAGGAAACTTGAACCTAGGTCTGTGTTGATTTGAAGTTCTCCCCATTCAAAAAACAAAAATAGCAAAAGAAAACAATAAGAAAACTTATGTAGTTCCCTTTGAATTTTGTCATTTGTTGTCAGGGCCATCACAGCAGGGTTGGGAGACGAATGACAGGAGCACCTGTAGGTGACTTATGGCAGGGATAGTGTCTGACATTGGAAGCTTTTAGCTTCTGTCTCGAGGAGTTTGAAAGGGGAGCCCTGATGAGCAAAGCTACATACAAAGTAGACTACCCATGTGGGGGATGCAGCCTTGGAGCAGATCACAGCCTGTGGGCCAAGTACAGCCAGAGAACATGTTCCTTTCCCTGGTTATTGCCTGATAATCCAGGAGCCAGTAAGCACAGATCAAAGGAGACTGAAAAGCTCATATACTGAGATTTCTGGTGCCAGGTGCTGAAATAACTTTCCTTTGAGGGCAAGTAAATTCCCTCAATTGATGGAACAGAAGTGGCTCCAGGCAAAGGCCCCACTTGCTCCCTCGTTTAATTGCCTTACTACCCTTCTTCTGGATGAAGCTTCAATCACTGTACTTTTTAAGCTTGGAACCTCTGGGACAGGTTTCCACTGGCAAGCTTTGCGAGCTACAGCGGTGATTATCCAGGCATCAAAATTGCTTTCCTCAGGTCTTTTTAAAGCCAAGCTCAGGTTCTGCTCCTCTAAATTGCCTGGAATTGCCTCTTGCTCACCATCCTCTGCCAGTGCAGACAGCTGAGCTACCTGGTCTAAAAGAAAACACTCTAAGCCCTGAGTACTCCAGACCGTTTAGTGGTTCTCATCCTTTCTAATGCTCGGACCCGAATACAGTTCCTCATGCTGGGGTGAGCCCCAATCATAAAATTATTCCATTGCTACTTCAGAAATGTGCTTTTGCTATGGATATGAACTGCATGGTAAATATCTGATATGCAGGATATCTGATTTGCAACCCCAAAGGGGTCGTGACCCACGGGTTGAGAATTGCTACCTTATACTCACTCTAAAATCTGCAGCAATGTTAAGAAATCCCCTGAACGAAATGCAAATCAAAACAACCCTGAGATTTCACCTCACACCAGTGAGAATGGCTAAGATCAAAAACTCAGGTGACAGCAAATGCTGGCGAGGATGTGGAGAAAGAGGAACACTCCTTCATTGTAGGTGGGATTGCAGACTGGTACAACCATTCTGGAAATCAGTCTGAAGGTTCCTCAGAAAATTGGACATTGAACTGCCTGAGGATCCAGCTATACCTCTCTTGGGCATATACCCAAAAGATGCCCCAACATATAAAAAAGACACGTGCTCCACTATGTTCATCGCAGCCTTATTTATAATAGCCAGAAGCTGGAAAGAACCCAGATGCCCTTCAACAGAGGAATGGATACAGAAAATGTGGTACATCTACACAATGGAATATTACTCAGCTATCAAAAACAATGACTTTATGAAATTCGTAGGCAAATGGTTGGAACTGGAAAATATCATCCTGAGTGAGCTAACCCAATCACAGAAAAACACACATGGTATGCACTCATTGATAAGTGGCTATTAGCCCAAATGCTTGAATTACCCTAGATGCCTAGAACACATGAAACTCAAGACGGATGATCAAAGTGTGAATGCTTCACTCCTTCTTTAAAAGGGGAACAAGAATACCCTTGGCAGGGAATAGAGAGGCAAAGATTAAAACAGACACAGAAGGAACACCCATTCAGAGCCTGCCCCACATGTGGCCCATACATATACAGCCACCCCATTAGACAAGATGGATGAAGCAAAGAAGTGCAGACCGACAGGAGCCGGATGTAGATTGCTCCTGAGAGACACAGCCAGAATACAGCAAATACAGAGGCGAATGCCAGCAGCAAACCATTGAACTGAGAACAGGACCCCTGTTGAAGGAATCAGAGAAAGAACTGGAAGAGCTTGAAGGAGCTCGAGACCCCTTATGAACAACAATGCCAAGCAACCAGAGCTTCCAGGGACTAAGCTACTACCTAAAGACTATACATGGACTGACCCTGGACTCTGACCTCATAGGTAGCAATGAATATCCTAGTAAGATCACCAGTGGAAGGGGAAGCCCTGGGTCCTGCTAAGACTGAACCCCCAGTGAACGTGATTGTTGGGGGGAGGGCGGCAATGGGGGGAGGATGGGGAGGGGAACACTCATAAAGAAGGGGAGGGGGAGGGATTAGGGGGTGTTTGCCCGGAAACCGGGAAAGGGAATAACACTCGAAATGTATATAAGAAATACTCAAGTTAATAAAAAAAAAATACAGAAAAAAAAAGAAATCCCCTGAACAATGAAGGTCAAGTTGTGTGTTCTGAAATGTTTTGCTCTTCACATTTTTGACCTGGACCTTCAATGGAGACTACTGGATGTATGTTGCCAGTGAAGCACTTAGAGAGACTAAAAGTAGCAGAGCAAAAGTAACCCTGAGTCAGTAGCCCTTTCTTTCTCGAGGTGAGCAGGCACAGGCATTTCTGTACCCTCTACACTGTATAGTCACTGCTATAATGTCCTTAGAGTGAGAACTGAGGAAGAGTGGGTGACAGTGGCGCTGCTTTGTAGTGAGGGACAGCTGCTTCCTTCTCTTCCTGCTCCCCGTCCTCCCTCCATCTTTCCTGCTCCTGTTCCTGTTCCTGCTTTTCTTCACTCCTCCTCCCCCTCCCCCTCCCCTCCCCCTCCTCCTCCCCTGCCTCCTCCTCCTCCTCCCCTGCCTCCTCCTCCTCCTCCTCCTCCTCCCCATGTAGCCTTTTGCTGTCCTGGAACTCACTCTGTAGATCACACAGACCTCAAACTTGCAGAGATCCACCTGCCTCTGTCTCCTGAGTGCTATGATGAAAGACATGCACCATCACACTCTTCAGGGAGAGGCTTCTTGGGAACTGCAGGAGGGGTTTAGTGCCATAGTCATGGAGATGTGTTTGGTGGGAATAAGTCAGAGGCTCAAGGCACATAACATTCAGAACTTCCAAGTGCCATTATGATTTTGTGTTTCCTTTTTTCCCTTCCTTAGAGGTAAAGTTAATATCATCAAGAAGAAGGGTCCTTATAATTAACTATTCCCTATGTCAAGTCCTTATTATTTTGTTTCTTGGTTTTGTGGTACTGGAGATGGAATCCAGGGTCTCAGGCACACTAAACAAGCAGTCTGCACTGGAGTTATGTCTGTGGTCCCTCAAGTCCTCTCATACTACTCAGGATGGATTGAAAACTATTTATCTCCTTGGTCTTAGTGAGGTCTTCTATACATTAAAGTCTAAAACAGAAAATGACATGATACGGTGTGTGTGTGTGTGTGTGTGTGTGTGTGTGTGTGTGTGTGTGTACCTGTGTGTGCCTGCCGAGTCCAGAAGAAAGCTTCAGACTATGACTCCTGGAGAGGGAGTCATTGGCAGTTGTGAACTACCCATTATGGATCCTGGGAACTGAAATCTAGTCCTCTGCAAGATGATCAAGCATTTTTAAGGGCTGCGTCATCTATCCAGTCCCAAAGACAGTGATTTCTATTCATTGTAAATACTCTTGGGCAGGTTAATCTATCCCTTAGCACTCATATGACTACTTCTTATCCTCAGAGGTCCTGGAAGGTACACAAAATAGATGAACAAAATGACACACTTTTTAAAGTAAACCTTGATTTGGAAGGTACCTATGCAAATATAAACAAGGTAACCAGATTCTGTTGAATGCAACATAATCAGATTCACATACTCACCGCTGACCCAAAGTACAGTAGTGGCATGGCTCCCACTGTAGTTTGGATAAGTATTCCCCAGAGGCCTATATGTTAAAGATTTGATCACCAGCCTGTGACCATGTTGGGAAGTGGCAGAACCTTTAAGAGGTGAAACCTAGTGGGAGGAAGTGAGGTCATTGGATGATATGCCTTTGAGCCATACTGGGCCCAGTTTCTTCCTTTCTCCACTTGCTTGCAGACTTCTGTGAGATGGACATGCTCTAACACATGCACTCACCATGATGTACACTGACCCAAAGTTACATGTCCATGTGATCATGGACTTAAACTTCAGAAACAGAAAATAAGCCTTTTATTTCTTTAAGGTTGTGAGTCTCGGGTATCTTTTTATAATATCAGGAGACTGCCTAACAAGGCCTGGATGAAAAAGACACAAGGTTCCAGGATCGTCAGCCAGTTTTTCCTCTCATGACCATTTAACTTGGGGTGGCTTTCTAACAGGACAGTAAGAAACATTTAGTCCTAAAAAAGTTGGTGAAAGAGTTGTGTTTGGGGAGGATGTCCTCCTCAAAAGAAGCAGGGTGAACTTCTGTAAAGCAGGATAGTGCTCCCAGAAGAGCGTTCATTTTACCTCTTCCATGAGGTACCGGTATCACAGAAATTTAGTCACAGGAGGTAGACCCTGGGTGTCTTCTCTTCCATTGACTGTCATTCCTGGTAGTCAGTAGAAAGAAAAGGTAAGAAAGAAAAGACCGATTCAGTCAGAGACAACCCATTGGACCTTTGAAACTTTAGGGCTAAAGCAGATATAATATGACTTCACCTTCAGTACCTCATTAAAAGAATAAAAGATACTGGGGATTTTGTAAGCCAAGAATAAAATAAATCTCAGGCTTTTCTCTCTTCTGCATTCAGATGAGAGAAAAGGAAAGGCCCAGATATGGAATTGGACTTCACTTCTAAGTGTGAACCTTCCTCACTTTCATCAGTAGCCATCTGGCATCCAGTGCTACCCGGCATTTCTCTCAAATGACTGGCAACTTCCAACAGTTTCCTTGGCACTGCCACTGAGAAGGCTCTGTCCTTAGCAATGTTCTAGAAACAGTCAAAGCTCAACGTAAGCAGGTAATGATACTTAGGCGATCACTGCCTTATTCGGTTTCAATATACAGGAGTCCTCATCTTTCTGTGCAAACTTCCAACGCAGAGACATCTCTGCTTTGCCCCCTTGTAGTAAACCATCTTGACAGAGATGGCAGTCATTGGAAGAATAACAACACTCACAGGCCCAGAAAAAATCCCCCCCTTGGAATCTCCACATCACTGTGTTCACATGTCTGTATAGCAGTTCTTACATGGTGCTATAATTATCTGTTTATATGTCTGTTGCTTCCAGAAGATTTTCACACTTGGAGGTGAGAAGACACACCCATTCCATCTACATCACTGAACACTGAGCACAGAGTCTCAGAGAGTATTTGATGCACACACACACACACACACACACACACACACACACACACACACACACACACACACACACATATGCTAGGTGATACACACACATACACATATTACAAATTGGTTTAAACAGGTAAACTAATAGCCTATTTTTAGAGTAAACAACTCTTAACTTTTTCAGAAGGGTCCCCACCTCCTTCAGAAAAAAAGTTAAAACCCAAAGCAGATCTAATCAATAACCCCAGAGCACTTTTCACAAGGATGCAATTGTTTGTTTTGGCAAATTCACCCAACATTTAGACCTGGCAATTGATTTGAATGTCTTAACGCAGGAATTTATCCAGGCTCTCAAGACATCAAGTTGTACTTCTCCCTCTCCCTCTCCCCACCCTCTCCCTCTCCCTCCCTCTCTCCCTCTCTGACACATGCATGTACACACACATACAAATAGGAAAGGCTTTCAGTTAAGACTGAAGAAAAAGACCCAGATTCAAATAGGATAGCGCTAAGTTCTGTGATGAATAAAGCGCACAGACTCTTATGGCCCTGAACATACTACGGAAGAATTCTGATAGAGAGAATACCCCTCCCCTCAATCCCCACAATTCATTTTGCATGCTCAGATAAACTCTAGCTGACATAGTGGTACAGCCCTTGATCTCTGATCTTGGAAGGAAAGTAGGTATCTGTGAGTTCAAGGCCAGCCTGGTCTGCATAGTGAGTTTCAGGATAGATGGGGCCACATACACAGACCCTGTACCAAAAGAAGGAGGAAAGGAAGAATGAGGAGGAGAAGAAGCAAAAGAAATGAGGGAGAAAGGAAGAAAGGACTAAAGGAAGGAAAGAAGGAAGGAGAAAAGAATGGAGAAAAGAGAACGAAGTCTATTTTCTGTAATCTACACATACAGGTGTCTTGCTGTTTCGTGTTTGAATTTGAGGTCACATATATTACTCCCCGCTCCCTAATATTCAATGCTGTGCTGAGTTTTCTGCTTTGTCATTACTGTTCTGCTCTTACGATGCCAATTGTGTAAGTTAGAGTTCATTATGGGGATAAAGTTAGAAGGGTATGCCTGGCATTGGTATTCTGTGGAGTGTCAAGGAGCCTCAGAACATCATAGAACATTCTCCCTAGGGATAAAGGAAGACTGTTGTAAAAGAGGACGAGGAGTTTGTTTGGGATTGGGAATATTTTTTTTTCAGAAAAGCATTATTTATTTCACTCTAATAATAACTCTATGAGGAATGTTTCTTATTACAGATTTTGAAACTAGAGAACTAAAACTTAGAGAACTTAAGCAATTGCACAAGGTCACAGATGTGGCAGAAACCAAAGCTGTAACTCAGAAAGAAGGTTTGCTCAACCTCTGAGTCCATACTCACTACCTTAAGGAGCCTCCAAGAGAGAGATAGGAAGTCAGTGTCTCTGGCCAGCTCCTTTGTTCACTCAACTTGTGCAAATGGATTTCATGGTTCTCTCTTGAAGTTTTAACTAGGGAATTTGACTGTTACTTGTCACAATGATGTGACTATATCCTGTCTGGATAACAAATGTGACAAACCTGGCATCACTGTCAAAAGTGTCACGAGGAATCTCAAACTATTGCCTGCAAGATTACAATGGTGCATTGTTGGTGTTTTGTTGTTGTTCTTCCTTCTCCTTCCTTTTCCTTCTTCCATCCTCTTCCTCACCTCCTCCTCTTCTTCCTCTATCTTATCCTTTTCTCCTCCTCCTCACTTCCTCTTCTTCCTCCTCATCCTTCTTGTAATTTGACGTAATCTGAGGCCCGTGAGTGCTAAGCAACTACTCTGCCACTGATTTATTCAAATAGCCCTCTGACAGCTTTTAAATTATCATGGGGGAAATTGTACAGCAAGCTTTATTTCACTGAAATTTTTTTTATCAGATAACATGCTTTGAGCACACATTATACGTTGAGGAGAGAAGAATGCTGAGTGTACGTGACATCAAAACCCGTCCAAGCATCCTGACACTGGAGTTGGACAGATGACACAAGGTCCCAATGTGGAAGCTACTGGATGCAGAAACATAGATGAAATGTCTCCTTCTGGAACAGGGCCACAGTGAGCCATTAGCTAACTGTTCAAACTGGAGATACAGAGGCAATCCAAAGCATAGGCAAGTGACTTGGCTTTCCATTGGGCTAGAAGAAGCAGAGAAAGACAATGAAATGGCTAATAAATTAAAAAAATAAAGTGATCATAGAGAGAGCACCCTGTTCACTAGACTGGGCAGCAGACCTTGTTTGTAAACCATTTCATTTACTCTTTCCACCTGCCTTGTGAGGCACATAATTGCTGTGTGCTGCTTCAGGGGCCCACCCAGGTACTTACCATCATTAAGACAATCTGAGAACACCTAGGGAGAGAGGGAGACCTAGGTATACTGCGGAGGAAAAAAAGCAGAGGAATTCTGATTGGCAGGGTACTCCAGGAGCCTTCTTTATGGGTAAAGAAACCACAGAGAAATTTCTGGGCTTATGTAAGGGCAAATGAAAGCAATTGGGATGTGCCAGGAAGGACAGAAACAGAGAAAAGTGTGGTCCCATGAGAGAAGGCTGGCCTGCATCTTAGAACTCCACTGCTGCTTGGCAAACATCTGGATTCTTGCTGCATTGGTCAGTCACATCTGTGTTCCGGATGATCCTTGATACTAAAGAATTTAATACGAAGGCCATGCTGTTGGGGATTATAAACAAGGTTCAAGAGTGGATTTGAGACTTGAGGCAAGGCAAGATAGAGATGTTTAGAAGTAATTTTCTTCCATTTTTCTAAACAATCCACTCATGAAAGTTAGTTTTAAAGCTAATTTTCCCCCTTTGACCAAATAGATTTGGTCAAGTAGTTGACTAGGCTGTCAACTGTCAGACTAACTTGAGCAATAGATTTATATTTGAAAGTAACAAAACTTCATTGTAGATATTTTGTGAGTTAGACTGTTGTGAGTTTCTGCCAATCCAGAACATAGCAGTAATTCAAGCCCTTAAGGTAGGAGTTCTCTGAGTCTGTGCCCAGAGCTTCAGAGCATCCTATCTCCATCCAATAACAACTTGGGATTCTGTGTCATGTTACTGTATGTTGTTGGAAATGGAAAAAAGAAAAAAAAACAACCAAAAACAAAATGCTAGGGAGCATCCAGTCTAAGCTACTTCATTATTCATAAGAGGAAACAATGGTGTAAAACTGATCATGTGATTTGTCAATGGTGGCACTGTGTACACTGGTAGAGCAAGTGAATGAAGTGTGTGCTCTGGGTGACCTACCATCTGTCCCAGAACCAGGTCCAAGCCTGAGTAGCATATTCTTAAGGACGGCCACCTCGAGGCAGAGAATCTGCCTCACAGTCACCCTTGAAAGGCTGGTGGTTAATTCTCAGCAGATGGAGCTCACCCCAGTTCTCTGTTCATCTCTCCTCCTTGACGAATCTGATCTAGCACTATTCTCTAAGGTCTCGCACTGTCCCCAAGATTCCCCACTCCTTTGTCTGATCTATAGCGCATATCTGATTTCGTAGCAAAAGAATGAGGATGAGATGGCGACCCTGGGCCCCACTGACATTAGCACAGACTGCACAATCCACCCTTTCAAATCGCTGGCCTCGACCATCTGAAGACAATGTTGAAGCAGAAGCTCAGAGGCTATTCTCTTAAGGAAAGGTTACTGTCCATCAAGACGTAAGGTATGTTGTAAGTTGAGGACACCACAGCCTCAAAAAACATACATTATGTAGGCCTGGAAATCAAGGTGTATGAGTAAAAGTAGCTCCACTTAGCATCCTGCAAGAGTCTTTGTGCTTCCTCCATGGATTCTTAGAAATGGAAGACCAGATTCCAAATACCATAGCATTCTGGTGGTGGGCATAGGAGCATCTGAGGTCCAGTCTCCTGCCAGTGTACATCAGACAGTTTTGCTGACAACAAGCAGGCAAGGGGAATCAGCATCCTGGCAGAGTCATTGAACCCAAGCAATAGGGACAGTGGGCCTGCTATTTCTATGATGGGGTAGAAGGATTGCATGTGTGGCACTTAGGTAGGCTTTGGCATCTATTGCCATCCCTTGACCTATTATTTGAATGGAAATAAATGTTCTGAGCAGGAAAGGGTCAGATGCTTAAGGTTTCAAATTCTTCAAGAAGGATCGGCTAACAGCAGCGGGTGAGGCACCACAGTCAGCTGAGGTAATGGACTTACAGCAACAGATGGCAATGGGATTTAGAATGGATAGCAGAGGCCAGGGAACAAATGAACAAGAGGTAAACATGAACTTGCAGATGTTGGGTCATCTGAATGCTACCAACCGATAACCTCTTCTGCTAGCCTTTGGATCTGCCCATATGTTTCTTATTGAGACCATCTTCATTATACATAGTTTCTTCTTCTTGGGCTTCACAAGTGAGCATAGCCTGGGACAAATAAAGCCCTTCCTTACAAGACTCACATGATGTGGGGCTCCTCTGGTGGTTGCTTTACCTGGAAAACGTTTCGGTATGACCATGCTATTCTTGGACCTAGACTGCAGTCTGGAACACCATCTTCCTGTTTCTTTCATTCCTCCCTCCTTGACCGGGGCCATACTTGCACCACAGCAGTAGGGATGCGGCCTAAACTCCCTCCCCAGTTTACACAGAGTCTCTGCCATCTCAGCCTCTCCTGTTTCCCCCTTTCTCAGTATCTCCCCCATCTCCTTCATATTTGATTCTTATAAACGTGGCTTCTGTCTTGTTTACACTTCCTACACATCAAGTCTTCTTGTCATGATTTTCAGAACTTTATCTCAATATTTCCCACTCCTCCCCCAAAGACAGGACACCCCCGAGGGCTCTCTCATTTCTCCCTGCTTTATACTTCACCTGTTCAGATTTCATGTCTAAACCGTTGTGTTCAAATCCATCCTCACCAGTGCATAAGCTACCATTAGTCTTATTTTTCTTGGAAGGTTTCTCTAGAACTTTGACTCTTTTCCAATTCTTAATGAGGAGCATCCTGTTCTAAAGACCCAACTGGTCATGGTCTCTGGTGACCCTCGTTGGCTGAATATGATATATTTTGAATTCATACTGGCAATAGTTTCCGGAGGTCTGTGCTGTTGCTGCTCCCTTTTACAAGCAAACTGAGGCAGAGAACGTCTGTGATTGGCCCATGGACATAGAGCAAGCAGATCCTGTGAAGCTGGATGGGAATCAAGGGGATTCAAGGGAGGGAGAAAGAGGATGATCAGAGGAGAAGGATGAGTTAACGAAGGTCCTTCCTTTTTAGTGAGCACACTGGAAAGCTTCCACTTTCCACCAGTTCTGTACCTACTTTAATTAATTAATTCTATTTTTATTTTTGTGTGTATTCATGTGCATGAGGATATGTGTGCATGTGTGTACATGTGCATGTGTATGCATGTGCATATATGTTTGTGGGTGGGCACATATGCTTGTGAGTGTGCATACATGTGAGAGTGTGTGAGAGTGTGTGTGTGTGTGTGTGTGTGTGTGTGTGTGTGTGTATGCGCGCGTGTGTGTAGGCCAGAGGTTAGCCTTGGAAATTTTCTCAGGCACTGTCCTCCCATCTTTTGAGACAAGGTCTCTCACTGATCTGGATCCTGACTAGGCAAGGCTAGGCCTAGGCATGGAGCCTCATGGACCAGATTATAAGCACACACCATCATATTTGGCTTTTAAAAACAAACAAACAAACAAACAAACAACAATGACAAAAGCTTAGATTCTGGGAATTGAACTCATGTCCCCATGGCTCCTAAGACAATCATTTTTCTGATTGAGCCACATCCCTAAGCCTTCAGTTTTGTTTGTATTCCGCAAAATGAATGACTTTGATAAAATGGTTTTCTGTTTACTTATAGGCTTGCTTGTTTGCTTGTTGACAGAATGCTTCGAGGCAGCCAGTTTCTTGCCTCTTCCGCTCTTGGCTTGGCTTGTGCTAACATCCGAAGCACCATGGCTCCTGGACACTTTCAGTTTGCAGGTGTCCCAGCCCCAACCCCTAAGCTCAGTCACGAGCTTCTTCTTCTTCATCTCGTCACAAAAGTCTACCCTGTGCTTATGCAAAGCTTCAGCAGATGATGGTGTTTCATGAGTTTCTGCACACTGTACCTGACCTTGGGCAGTGCCGCTGTGTGCACAGCAGGGACAGTGACAGAACATTCTCAGTCCCTGTGTGTCACCAGCCCGGGGCTCTCTTGAGACCCAGCACATTAGAGCCGAGTTGTTGAAATCTCCAAGCATCTGTGCAGGTGGATTGGAACAAAAGGACAGAAGCAGTTGATCAGCTTGAAATGTCTAGGCGGCTAAATCAGGATTAACCTTTCTGGCTTTTGTGCTGATGAGATTTTGAGAGCTCTGCACGTTTCTCAGCTTAAAAGCAGACATTTTGCTAAATACGATTTGTTCTGTTTCATGAATAGCAGCTTAAATTTACACCACTAGATGAAAGACAGCGATGCCTTTGAATGAAAACCCACGTATTAACTCCCTATTCTGTTTAAATTAATTGGATTCATGTTAGGATGTAAATCTTTATCAATTTATGTTCCAGACTGTGAGTTTCAGGAAAAGATAAATCAACACAGATGTTTTCTATAACCCAATTTTTCAATCTGTCTGTGGATGATGTCATCTTTCTTCTAACGGGATAATTACTTCATAGCGCTTGTTCTTCCATTGTCTAGCATGTAGCAGGTGATTAAAATTATGTCAGTAACTAGGTACTGAAGGATACGGGAGGAAGGCCTTTCATCAGAAAAGTGATAAGATTGTAATCTATTTTAAAAAGAAATTAAATAAAAAATTAAAAATTCTGGGAGATAATGTTCTTTTGTAATCCCAGCACTTGGAAGGTAGGCATAGGAGGAACCTGGCCAGTGTGAGCTGTAGAGCGAGTTGCTGTCTCAGAAAGTAAAACAAACCTCGTGTGTGTGTGTGTGTGTGTGTGTGTGTGTGTGTGTGTGTGTGTGTGTTTTGCATCCTTTCAATTCTCAGTGGCTACAAATGAATACTATATCACAGAGACAAAAGAAAGGTTGAATTCTTAAACCATTGTAGGGTAAAATGAGGACTTGGACTTCCAAAGACTGCAGATGAAGTTGTTTGACTGCAGTAGGTTGTGGAGCCAGTTTTGGACTCCTGTGCTCTGCTTTTATAGCCATTGCTTTATATCTGTCACCTTTACATACCTCAGAGAAGCCATACAAAGACATAGAAGTCCACGATCTCGGCAGGCAGAAAGACCAGAGATGAGAAGGCATGGTGGCTACTGCAGCAGCTGCATGACCCTTAGAAGTCACCAGTGTCTTTGAGCTGCTGTTTCCTTTTCTGTAATATAGGGAGGATTTGATTATGTCCATTTCTTTCTATTTTAAAAATATCAGGTAATTTTGACATAAAGAAAGGCATCATGGGAGTCAGAAATTCCCCATCTCACAGCAGCCACAAAATGGCGGTCCATTGGGAGGTTGTAGGTCACATGTGTTCTTTCTGAGATGAGTTGATATTGAATGTGAATGAGCTGCTAAGTTGTAAAATAGGAAAATTTTTTAGAATTTAATTTTTTTTAACAGGGGTTATGGAAAGATCTTGAAAGATCCAGCAATACCAGGTTTACATTCTATCTAGGGCAGATACTTAGAGTCCAGTAGTCCTACTCTTGGACTGAGGTGTGACAACTGGGCACCTGTCATGGCACTTGGTCCATGCTGCTTTAGTTTTGTAAGTGGCCTTATTTGTAGGTTGTCATATGGAAATACAGCTCCCAATAACCAATATTGACTTTCTCCTATACCTTGCTCTTGAATCATCCTGAGATTCTAGGCTGAAATGCTCTTGTCTCCCCACAAGCCATTCCTTCTGTAAGCGGCTCTCGGGGTACGATCTTGAGCAGACTGAGTGATTTTAGTGGCTGGTGGGTGGAATACAGAGAAATAATTTGCTGCCCAGTGAAGCATCACTGGCTCACGTTCAACAGCACCGATTCCCAGTCCCAGCTCTTTGTTTATTTGAGCCATTAGCAGAAAGCCATATTTTAAAAAATCTTGTATATTAATAACAGCTGTTTCGGAATGTGTTTCAAAACTCTCAGATGCCGTGCTTCACCATATCTTCTCTTCCACGGGAGTTCTACCATGCACAAGCAAGTTTTTACAAGACTGGGCAGTAAGAAAGAAAGGGAAGTTGATCTTAACTTATTTGGTATACACAAGTTATCAGGCACAGAGACTGGGCGAATGGCCTCATACTATATTGTCAGTAAAGGGTGTGTGTGTGTGTGTGTGTGTGTGTGTGTGTGTGTGTGTGTGTGTAGAAGTGGTGGGTGGGTAAGCTAGGTATATCACAGTAAATTTTACTTTTTCACTAATGGCGCTTGACTCCAGGATCTCATACATACTAGACAAATCCTCTACCACTGAACCATGCCCAACCCACTTTTTACCTTTAATTTGAAAATACAATCTCATTGGATAGCCTGGGTTGGCTTAGTCATTTGTTAGCCTAGGAAGTTTTCACACTGTCAGCCCTCCTTCCACAGCCTCTTGAGTAGCAGGGACCACCAGGCCCAGCTTCTGTTTAAGGATGCTTTGTAGCCAGAAGGCATTGATCAAAGCAGAAAACTCCTGCATCTTTGGGCTTTGTAGATTTGAAGAGCTATACCAGGAGAGGAGAGTGCCAATGTCATTTAAGGCACTTTCAGACTCAGTGTCTTTTGCTGTCAGGCTGTGTTACCAAGAAGGAGACTGGAATCCTTGATTGAACCTTATACTTTGGAAGGTCACAGATACCTGTCTGTACGTGGTACAGCTAATTTTCAGGGCATTTACAAGTACTATACAAGCTAATCTCAGTGTCACCTGTAACAACAAGCATATTGCAGTGTTTCTAGAATGAGTGCTGACCCACATTAAGGACCTACCAGGAAAGGCAGCAAATATGTATCTCATTGTACACTTCTCCTTTGATAGTGTAATTCATTATTTTTCTTTTGGCTACTCCAGTTAACCTCTGATTTAGTGTGAATTATAGTTGTTTTCATTTCTTATGAAATAGTTATTCTTTCTTAATTTATATAATCTCCCTTAAAAGTGGAAGGAAACATGCCTATGTAAGCCTTAATATCATTGCCACTTGACTTCAGTGTCTGTCAGTCATGCATAGAATATCTTTGGTCCTGTAAATCAAACCACAGTTTCTGGTCTGTCTGTAAGTCGAAATAGAGATCACTGCAACATGCTGATGTGATTTTGGAAATATCTTGTTCCCTTCTTATAACATTTATATGGTCATATTGTTATAAGGCCAAAGCTCTCAGCACCTGAGGATTTAGTCTGCCCTTTCATTCATTGTTATCTTATTACTTAGTGGTTGACTTATACACACAGAGCGTTATGAGAACGTTCTGGAGAAGAAGAGAAATGATTTGGGCAGACATAGGCAGCTGCTAGTGAGTTAACAGCTTCTTTATGTCAACGTCTCTATTCTGGGATGCTCTGTGAGAATACTCCTGGAGTGATATGAACAAGTACCTACTCACTTGAGATAGAGAGCTGACAACTGACCAAAGTAAGGATGCCATCAAAGTTCAACTTGGTGAACCAATGTGTTTTATTGGAGCTGCTTACAGGAATATAGGCGAGAGGTTACTTAAAATTCTGATATGCCCACCAAATAATTGCATTGCAAAATCTCACTTCAATGTGGTGTCAGCTCATGAAAGATGGAAATCTGGAACTCAGTACACAGCATATGGTACCCTGAGCAGGTTGGAGAGTGTCTTTATAGGGCATCTGATTGGTCTGAGCCTCTATCAGGTAGGTTGGCTAGTGTTTTTTTCTTCCAGGTAGCTTAGCTTGTTTGAAGGTATCTTTCAAGAGTTCTTTCTGCTTCTGTATGTTTGAGGAGGGAGGAGCCTGGTGAGCTTGTTTCCTTTTGAGCTGCATGGTGGAGTTTCACTTTCCCTAAGAACATCCCATTGTTTCACCCTGTGTCCTAATGAGCTTCCCTTCAAAGTGGAAGATGTTAATCTTGAAGGAAACTCCTCCACAATGTAGATCAGACTAAAAAAAGATTGCTCGACCACCCAGAACTCATCAGCTATGTGTATATTTTTTGTGTGTAAACATATGAACTTGGAAAAACAGAATATACACTCAACATTGGTCATTGGTTATGACAGGTGGCTAGACAAGGGAGATGGCTAAAAGGTAGAATTTTATATTGTTTGAATTGTTACAGCAAACACATAGTGTTTCATAAAGTGGTTTTTTCCTTTCAAATAAATATTTCTCTGCATATGTATACATATTGATAAGACCAGGTAGTTGTATATTTGTCATTTCTTTGTGTTGGTAATCTTTAAGTTCCTCTCTAATAGCTACTTTGAAAGCTTTATTTTTGATCAGTGATGAGTATCTTCCTGTCTTATGCCAAACAGTTTTAGTTATTTCTTCTATGCAGTTGTAACCCTGTTCTCAACAACTTTCTCATTCTTTTCTCCCCGTCATATCTGTGCTATCAACTGTTGAGTTTCCATATAGACATGAGAACAGGGCTTCTTTCTCTTCCCATGCCTGGATCTTTTCATTTAATTCAATGTTTTTCCATCGCATCCTTGTTGTTGTAAATGGAAGAATTAAATAATTCTATGGCAGAATGAGATTCCACTGTATATGCAAACCATATTTCCTTTATTCATTCAACCATCAGAAGTCCTCAAAGCTGCTTCTGATTGATTTTGAACACTTTTGAGCAAGCACATAAGGGCAAATATCTCTTCTATATACAGATTTAGATTCCTTAAAATTATATACATACATATAAGTAACACTAAAGGGATGGAGTAGGTTCTTCTCTGTCTCTCTCTCTCTCTCTCTCTCTCTCTCTCTGTGTGTGTGTGTGTGTGTACGTGTGTGTGTTCCTTTCAAAAGTAAGCTGAGGGGTATATGAAAGAGTTTGGAGGGTGGAAAATAATGTAATTATATTTTAATTTAAAAAATGTTAAAGATTTGGGAATTTCTCAAGCTTAGAAGAAATTTAAACCACTTCTTTAGATGAGACTATAAGATGGCTCAACAGACAGTTGATTTTTGCACACTTCAGCAGAGGAAATATACCACACAAAACACTCACCATATAACAGTCCAATATGTATCCGATGTAAGAGCATCTGTTGAACAAAAGTTAGATCCAGACCCTCCCCCAAGAATATTTTTACTGTCAACGTCAAGGTAAGACTTAGAAGTCATTCTTGCTGGCCAGGAATTAGTGTTGTTCGGGAAGATTGGAGTTAGGACAGTGGGAGAAGTCAGTATGCGGTGCGTGAGTGCCAGGGGTTCACAAATTTCAACTCTCCAGGAGGTTGGCAGACCTCAGGCTGCCCCACAGGTCCAGTAGGCAGAGTGGAGAGCGGAATGTAGTCTGCCATTTCAGAGAAAGTCGTTGTTTGTAGAAGGCTACTCCTGGGTTCTTGAGAAAGCTTAGAGGTTTTTTTTTGTTTTGTTTTGTTTTCTTTTCTTTTTTTCCTTCCTTAGCTTCAGGTTTCCTGCAGCTGAAGTGGGATTAGCTGCTGATTAGCCAGGAATTGCTGACTTGGATCAACTCTGTTTAGCACAATCTCATTGTCCCCATCACATCCCCCTACTCCATTACCCTGGCTGAAGCACGCACTTGGGCTGTGTCCGCCAGATGGTCAGCTTTCTTTTCTTTAAAGAGTTGTTCATTAGAGTAGATTAGTGAGGAAAAGACTTGTAGGAATTGTATAAATAAATGAATTACTTATTATATTTTTGTGCCATTAGTCGAAGATCCCACAAGGGAAACAGAAAGGCAGAGAAACACTGTGGAGCCCGAATCCCTGCTGCCCTCAAAGCAGATTAGGCAGGAGCCTGCCAGACAGCCTGTATCTTCTGATGCCACATTGCAAACATGGCTTATCTATTGTATATTATATTCTTAATCTATTTGTTGGATGGACTCGTTCCCAATATTTTATCCATTATCATTCAAATGTTTTGCTTTCAAAAATGTATTATTTTTCCCAGTTGGTTTGTGTGTATTTGTGTCCCACATCCTTTTATTTAGAGACCCTATTTTTCCCTCTGTGAGACATAATCAAATTTGTGTGAAATCTAAGGAGAAAAACAGACCTCTGACAGAATTCAGATTTAATTCATCTTTTCAGAATTGTGCTTATGGATTTGGGTGGAGGCTGCTTTCGTTCCTACTTGCAGTCAAAACACCTACTCGTCCGGCACAGAAAGATAGATTCTTTTTTTTTCTTAATTTCCCAATAGACCAGATATAATTGTGCTAATTACTTTTAATGATCCAGTCACTTCTGTGATCTTGATGGTGTGCCACTCAATATATAAGCCTTTTCTAATTAATTACAATCTTATAAGAGCAAAGAGTTTGAAGTTGTTTGTGTTTTATTTGCATAAAGAATTTGATTATCTTTATCGATTCTGTTTTTAGATATCCTCAGCCTTTCAAAGTACATACATGTGGAGAGATGAGAGTCTGGACAGAGGCATAAGGCACAGCTGGAAGCAGAATTATCTGGAAAGTAAGGGAGCATCTCCACAGATCAAAAAAAAATTCTATTTCTGTATTTGATACATTTCTATTGCTGTGATAAGACACCAGGACCAAAACTACTTAAAGAAGAGAGGATTTATTTGGGCTTCCAGTTTTAGAGGGATAAAATTTCATGGTAGGGAAGTACGACTGACTGTAAGTGGGCATGCATGGTGGCTGGAGCAAACAGCCGAAAGCTCACATGTCAGCCATGAGCATGAACTAGAGAGAGCCAACTGAGAGAAGCACAGGTTTTTCTCCCCGCAGTGATGTACTTCCTCCAGGAACACTGCACTACCTGAACCTCCCCAAACGGCGTCGCCAACCGAGACTGAGAAATGTCTCCCATAGTTCCAGTGCTCGAGACTCTGGGAGCCATTTCTCATTCAAAAACTCCACATTCTACTACTTGGCCCCCACAGGCTGTCAGTCATATAAAAAACGCGAAATGCATTTAGTCTGACTTCAAAAATCCCCATGGTCTTTCAGGGCCTCAACACTGCTTAAAAGTTCAAAGTCCAAAGTATCTTCTGAGACGCAAGGCAATCTCTTAATTGTAACCCCGTGTAAAATCAAAAGGTAAATTACATCCTTTCAACATATAATGGTACAGAGCATATATTACCACTCCAAAGGGGAGGGAAAGGGGGAATAGTGAAATAATTCTTGTCCAAACCACAAAAACCCTGAAAAGCAAACAGCACATCTTGCAGGTCCCTGCTTGGTGTTAAAGGGCTTAAACAGCCTCTTCAGCTCTGCTGCCTGGTTCCAATCTCTGAATGCAGCTCTCCTCGGCAGATATCCCACAGCTCTGGAATGGCCAACATCTTGGGGACTCCACTGCAATTAAGCCTTCATTTCCCCACTCTGGTCATGCCCCTCAGAGCCTTCATGCAGGGACTCAGCTGCCACACTGACTGGCCTCAGCAGCTCTCTGAAGCCATGACGAAGAATCGGCGGCACCCTTACACTCGCGTCTTTCGTGCCTCTAAAGCGAGCACAGCGTGGATGACACTGCCAAGTCTGGCTGCCAGATTGGGATTCATCTTTACCCTGCTTCTGATCATCTTAGCTTCGGAGCTTTTGTTCGGTTGCTTTTTCAGAACAGAAACCTTCTTTAGGTGGTCCTTCACAGACTGGAAGCTTTGCTGGGTGAGGTTTGCCTCTGAAGGCCTCCTTCACTTTATTCCAGGGCTGAATAAGAGGCCCCTCTTTGTGCTGATCTCCTTAGCTTTCTCTCCAGAAGCATCGGCTGCAACAGTAATTCCTGGGGCTGTTAGAATCTTCGGTCTGTACGTTTTGTATTTTTCTCCGCTCACTTGTCCCTTGCTACAGTTGACCTGTCCAAGAGTTATTAATAATAACCATGCCACATATTCAATATTATGCTGCTTTGAAACTGCCTCAGCCAAAGAAATAAGTCTTTTAGTATTTACTTTACCTCAGGCAAGTTCTTAGGGTAAGGGCAGCTGGATTCTTTGCCAAAAGAACACAGCAATGGCCTCCATCCCAACTGTGAATGCTCTTTCCTTCTGAAATCACGCGAGCTGATCTACACAGTCTGTGCTGCTCTTACCATGTCTGTCCTCCAAGGTCCTATTGTGGTGGTCCAGTAAGCTCTGCTTAAAGCATTCGATCATTCTTCTAGTCCAAAGTTCCAAAGGCTTCCATATTCCTCTAAAAGGCAACAGGTTCATCGCTGCAACTGACTGCTCTCTGTTACTAACTTCAGTTTAGTCAATTTCTGTTGCTGTAGTAAGGCAGCATTACCAAGGTGACCTAAACAAGACTACAACTGGCCTTGAAGTACCAAAGGATAAGCTCTCCTCAGTGATGGACTCCTCTTGCTAGGCTGCACCACATAAACCTCCTCCAACAGTGTCACCAACCTGGGAGCAAATGTCCAAGCACTTGGGACCATAGAAGATGTCTCTCATTCGAACCACCACACTTTCAAGCACAGATTAACTGCTCAACGTATCTGTGGTCTTGCACTTATATATATATGCCAATCAAGAGTGATAGTTATAGAAATGACTGCCTGTAAGATATGACTCTTGACATTTTACATGGATTATCTCAGCTCAATTTAGTAGAAACTTCCTTGAAGCTGTTGGCAGTAGTTTTGGGGGGTGCTATAATAACATCCCAACCTCATAAATGATAGAGTCCTCTAATTGTGACTGAAGGAGCTGATCTTGATGGTTCACACCTGTAATCCTAGCACTCGGAAGGTCAAAGCAAGAGGATGCTGAGTTCAAGACCCACCTGGGTCACAGAGTGGGATTTTTTTTTCTTTATAAAAACAAAGCAAAACAAAAATACAAAAAACCCAGCGACGATGAAAGAAAAAGCAGAACCTTTATAGTTTATAGGTTAAAGAACCTATAAAGTGCCCAGTGTTGTGAACACATGCTTTACCTGACGAGGGACATCTTTCAGAGCTGTGGGCAGCATTGGGGTTCCACACCCATTGTATCTGTTAGCACTCTATGTCGGTGAACATTTCCCTATTTTCTGATATCGTATGATTAGATTTTGATACATCAGTCCAGGGAGGAAGAAATCGAGTTGAGTTCTATTGTAGATAAAAGTCCCGGAGGTTAAGTAGATCTAATTTAGGGACAGACAAAGGGGTCAAGAACAGAGGTTTGTAGCTTCCTTTTCCCATTAGAGACTTTGGAAGTTACATCAGCAGCAGTTTTTCTTCCTGTTGACCAAGACACCATCTCAAGGGGTTAAATCTCTTTACAACACACACAAATATGAGAGAGAGAGAGAGAGAGAGAGAGAGAGAGAGAGAGAGAGAGAGAGAGATACACATACACACATGGACACCATACCACACCACTCAGTTCCCTGAAACTGAATATCAGTGGCAGTGTCTCTGAAATACTTTCTTAGAAAAAAAGAATCTTGTATTTCCAGAAAGAGAAAATGGTCAGCATAGAAAGGGTTTTATATGCAGAGTCAAAACTATGACTCCTGAAAGGTAGAAAACAAATAAGACATGTAAGAAACCCTTTAAAAAGCGTGTTCACCAGCCATTTCAGAATCTATTTGGATGCATTTATACTGTAATCGCCCTAGAAGGATTTCTAAATTTTACTTTGCAAATAGTTTCTTGTCTCATATATGTTTGTTTTTCTCTTCCTTTTGTTCAGAGTTCTGCTGGTAAGATCTGTCTACGGCTATGTTTCAATAGAAGGTTGTAGAATCCTGAGTGTTCTCATTGGCACGAAAACAACAAAGCCACGCTTCTTTGACAAGGGATCTCCTTTTCCTGTGGTCCTCCCCTTTCTGTGGATGACCATTTCTGCATGGGTAGCTCCTTAAAAGTGAGTTTTAGTTCCCCTCTTCCAGATACCTAAGTCCTACCCTCCAACTCAGTAGACTGAAAACTGATCTCTCTCTCTCTCTCTCTCTCTCTCTCTCTCTCTCTCACACACACACACACACACACACACACACACACACACACACACACACACACACACGAGGTGGGGGGGATGCCATACCTCACTACTCAGTTTCTTGAAACATAGCCTTAATCCTATGTCATTCTCTAGGCTTGTTTACAACATGCCCCCCCAGTCTCACTGCAACTTACAGCTGGGTTTTTATACTCTGATCTCTTTCTTTCTTTTCAGTTACTAACCAAGACCTCTTTCATTCGGGGTCCCAAGCCATTGCCATCACTCTTCATCCTTCCCTGTTTTCATAAGTTGTTTCCCCTCCATTGTGTCTTGTCCTGACTCCTCTCATGCCTAGGGTATTGCAGAGATTTCTGGAATGAACCGCCCCCTGGCCCTTGCCGGCCTCTCCTTCCCCATTCCCTATTTACTTACATAAAGGATAACACTGTGTCTTAAAACTCTTATATATTCCCAGAAGTGACAATTCCATAGCATCCATCTTTCTTTCTTTCTTTTTTAATACACAAGAGATCATTTCTGGCATCCATCATATGATTCTGGCTAGAAATTTGAAATTGAACAGTGCAGACTTCAGAAGAAGTGGTGGGCAGACCAGTTGCTTTTCTGTGACTCTTAAATTTTTTTTCTTAACTTCTGAGCTTCCCTGACAGTGGTAGTGAGAGCATGGCCTGTTTGTGTAGCACAACGTGGAAAAAACATACCGTTTCATCTGCTGGTGTGTAGTTTTCTTTAAAAAAATCTTTTAAAGGACATCTTATTGTTTCACCTTATTATGGCTAAGAGTTTCATATATAGTTGTGGGTCCAACGGTCCAAAAAGAACTCCAGATATTTACCTACAACTGTGAGATATTTATCTAGACAAATCTTTAAACTCAAGAAGAAAGAGTTTGATCCATCAAAGCCTTTTAGAGAAGTCAGAAAAGGAATACCTGACGTTGGCACACAGTAGGCCTGGATCACAGTGGGGAGCCAATAATAATTGAGTTGAGGAGTACGTTGTAATTTATTCATCCTCTTTTCTTTAGGGAGAAGAATGAAACAACAAAGTACACACAGCTCTTGAATCATGTGCTAGACTTGTGGTACCTAGGCTTTGGGTGGGAACACCGTACCTTTGCCCTGCCCTTCCAGGAAGACTCGGTTTGAAATTCATTTACTAGTAGAGACCGCCAACAAAAGTAAATGACAAAACATCACTGGCCCAAACCAAGGGACCAGAACCCCTATGTTCTGCTCATGTTGTTCCAGATGTCATGCTCTGTCGTGCAGCTAGCTGGGCAGGTCAAGTCAGTAACTTTGGTTTCTTTCCAATTTCTCTTTTCAGCATCAAATTTTCCCTACACACATCATTTGCTGTGGTCTCAGCTGTGTGAAACTGACTGGACATGCATTTTCAGAGGTCGTGCATTATTCTTGTACCGTATGGGAGTTACAATTGTACATCATTGCCAACAAATGTGACTCTCTGAGATTGCAGTTGTTCCAAGGAGGTGAATCCCCATGTCATTGTGGGTATCATGCACGGCCTATTGGGTCACCAGCAGTGAAATTCTCACGAGGTTCAGGCCATTGCAGTTGTTTGGATTTTCATTCCAAAGAAGAGGAATCATGTGCTATCCCTTTCTTTATAAGTGACTAGTGTCTGGATAGGATCTCTGTCCAACCTAGAGACAGTTTTCCCTCACGATCAATAACGTTCTGAAAGCAAATCTGCTCATGTTTTAGTCATCAGCACCACTTTTTGGTGGTTTTACTATTCCTCCCTGTCTTAGAAATATTTTTCTTTTAATTTCGTCCTCCTACCCTGCCACTTTTAAAAAATCTTTTCCTCATTTCTTACAGTCCTTCTGTGGTGTGTTCTCCTCTTCCACCCTGTGATTTTTTTTTGGAGTTACAGGCTCAGCCTTGGGTCTTTGGCTCGTTTTATCCTAGATTCATCCTATAAACATTTGCATCTATACCAGAATTTCAATAATAGCATCTACAGACAAAGTTTAGACACAGAGAGACAAAATCAGCTAGACAGTGTGCCTTGAATAAATGTGTTGGTGACTGAGAATCAGCTGTAGGCCAGTTTTGCAGCGCTGGCAATCCAGATATTAGAAATTGACTTTTTGATTTAAGTTTGGCTGAGGAGTTAGACCAACTGATTTAGATTTCTCTGTTGGCAAAGAGACTGGCTGAGACATCTCAGGGTACGTTCATGGGAAGCATAACCATCTTTAGTTAATTGTGCTAATTACAAAACAGGTGGTTGAGAGCCAGCATCCCCTTCTTCAGTGTGGCAACTTGAATTTGACTCTAAGGATTAACTATGAGTGGGAAACCAGACAAATGATAGGACACTACAGCTATTTCTGTGTCTGAAATAGACAATGACACAAGGCAAAGAGGAAACATTCTGTCGGTAGTCAGGGTTCTTGATCCGAACCCTCCGAGAGATGCTTTCTACTAAAGATGATAGTAAGAGGATTTAAACAACCGTGAGCTCATGGATTTATAGTTGGGATAGTACTTGTGTATATAGCAGTTCTTTGAAATGTATGGGCTTCGCTAACTGAAAAACTGTACACGGGTCTTCTCTTGCTCTGTCCACAACCTTTATGTCATCTTTCCATTTTGTTGTGTAAAGATTTTCTCGGCAAATCAGAGTGAAGTATTAATTTATATGCGGTGGTACCACTGGCTGTTGTTGTTACTGAAGGCTGCTATTGTGTTGATGTGACCTTTCTTCTACTAACACAAAATCGCTGTTAAAGGTTGTTTTAATGCTATTGATTGAAAGAGCGAGTGGCCCTTTGGGCTAGGACACCGGTCTTCTGCTTGCAGGCATTTTAGTTTTCCATGGTTTAACATTGTAGAACATCTGCTATAGTGACTACTGAATGCTATTAATATTTCAGGACACTCTTCATGGTATGAAACCATGGGATTCTGAACTGATCCTGGCAACCTCTTATCAGTATGACTTTTCTATTGTGGTTCATGGAAAAGCTAACTTATGTTGCTTGCCTTATCTGTTACGTAGTCTTTCGTGAGCTAATTTAGAGATCTACTACTAACTCAAACATTATATGGAGTGGAAAATTTGGCTTAACTTTTGAGTTCAAGGTTATGGGTAAAATTTTGGAACATACATCTTTTTAAAACTAGATTGTAAAGGGAAGGAGGGAGGGAGAGAAAGAGAGAAGAAAGAAAGCAGGGAAGAAAGTGGAAAGTGTAGAATTCCTTATTTGCTCTAACCTGAACACCTATTAAAGGCAAGTTATATCAAGAGGAAATGAAATACCTACCCTACGGGAACATACACGCTGTCAAAGAACTTATAATTTAGCGAAACCCTTAATAAGATACAACAACGTATGTCTGAGCGCTAAATGGGTGGTGTCAAATACACATGTTATTAAAAGGTCAAAACCCATAAAATTTTTCAGCTGAAAGAATATGTTCCAGTCTGTCTGTACTTGCCTGCATTTGGACCACTTGCCGTGTTCTCTCATGTAGCAGAGAGGAGCTATATGTGGGAAGTGTACACAGACAAATTTCTCATATTTGAATTCTGAGTCGTGCTTCTGAGGGGGTAGAACACCTAGTTCTAACTCATGATTTCACTTGCTATTATAGATTTGTATGTTATTGTCTTACGTGCAATAGGTGTCAATTGGCAAGGATATCATCTATACTCTGTTTTTAACAATTGTTTTTCTAAGTTGTTGAATCTGAAATGATGATTTTCAGTATTGTCTCACAGTTAAGCATAGGTGTCCAGAGACTTGTCCTTAAGACTTTTCGCCAAGAGCAATTGTGTTTTTGGCTTTCTTTCCTTCATTTCCACTCCCTAAGGGGACACATAACTTACACGTAGGTAGTAGGTCCATGCAACAGTAAGTCAAGCATTGTTTGGGATTCTGGAATGGGCAGGTATAGAAGACTTCAGCATGGTGGCACAAATCTCTCCAGCATTCTTCTCTCAAGTCCTCTCAAAGCCCCAGAATCTTTTCAGCTAGTGTCCCCCCCTGTGAAAACACAGGAGAAGGCTCAATTCTTACAGTGTTCCTTTGTCCATCCCAGTCACACAGCCAGCCTCACCCCTCCCTTTTCCCATCCTAAGAAGTTGTAATTTGTTGTTATCATTAACCTCTTCTCCTGGCTGCATGTTTTTGGGGAAGGCTAAAGTGTCCCAACCTCAGGGAGTAGATTCAGGTTGGCCTAACAGTTCCAGAGGCAGTGGTGCTGCCTTCTGACCTCTGCAGGTACCAGGAATGCATATGGAGCTCATGGATGAATGCAGGCAAAACACTCAAGCACATGCGATAAAGATAAATGAATCTTGGAAAAAACCTCGCCTACCTTGTTCATTTAATCAATTATATGTGTTTTGTTTGGCATGTCCCCAGGGTGGTGCTATGATGATCGTGAGGAACATGGATGCATTACTATTACCTTTCTTCATGGCAGCTCAAGTATAAGGGCTTGACCCTCTCATCAGCGTCTCCAGTGTATATTTCAGGGCCTTTGAAGAGCTTACTGTGAAAGTTACTCAGAAGAAAAGATGCTTCCACAAAAGGCCTCTAGTAACTCCTTGTGAAAGACATCAAGGTGCACTATGTAACATTGTCCTTCCCAGCTTGGTGATTTCTTGCCTCTGGTGTTGGTGTAAATTTTCATGAAGTAACTATGAAGCTCGTAATTAAATTCTTGTGACCTCTTTGGAGTATACTCGGAATGGTTTAATTACTTTTTATGGGTTATTGTTATGCTTCCTCGAGGGATTGCCTGTTTTGAGTCATTTCATTCTTCTGGATTGTGTGTTGTGATTCTTAAAATAGCAGTTATTCTGGACTGAAACTTCTCTGTCTCCTTGCATTTTGAACTGAGTGCAGGATCCCTTTGAGGAGCTTCATGTAGGAGGTCCAAGGACCGTGAATACTCTGGCAGTGGACGAAAGCTTGAAGTAAGGCAAGAACATACATAAGAAAGAAACAACACGAGCGAGAGACAATAAAAATAAAAACCACCAGAGCTTTCAAAACTCAAAAAGAAGCCTGTTTCATTAAGGGTCTGGGAAGCATGCTATTTTAAGTCTTTGGCTAGTCTTCAATTACCCAGGTCCCTCCCTCACTCATCACTCCTGTCCTCTGGGGGACACATGCCTATCATTTTTCTTCTGTTCTTTTATTTCCCTTTGTCCCTGAGCTATCCTCCTAAATTGTTTTCTTTGTGCTAGTCTATCCCTGGTGATTAGAAATGAAGTAGACGATATTAGTGTCTGCTTATCTCACACCAAACAAACAAGGCATCGCTTTATGAGAATGAAGATTTTTATCATGTCGTCTTTTCTCTTGAGAGTTGTAAGATTAACAGTCAAAAACTATTACAAGTAAGGGGTGATGATGATGAGAGATTCCTAGAAAAACCAAGAGTTTATCTTCCTGTTGCGAACAGCAGGTGCATAGGAGTATACCCGACGACACAGAACTAGTCATTGGAACTGCTATTGTTTTCCTCTTTCAGCCTTCTGAAGCCTTGTTACCTTTTTCTTCTCATCCCACCCTGGAAAGATGTGTATGTCTGAATTAACAGACAGATTTATACAGGGATGTGACTCAATATAAAAACCTCAGGTGTTGTCTGCACGCTTGTTTGTGTAGGTGCCCATTCAATGAGTTTAGTCTGAGACTCTTTTCTGTAGCGTCTGGTTGTTGTGATTCCCAGACAGCATACTTTTTCACTCACAACTTTGTCTTTTGTCTTTAAAAGTTCAGTTTCTAATGTGTAAAGTGTCACTGGAGTGGTGAGAATGTGCATGTGTGCCTCCACTTCTTCTGTATTTGCATACCTGGAATAAAGGCTTAAATTTAAATACACCTCACAAATCTTGTCATTGTCCTCTTTTCTGGGTCCGTTGGTGTTGATTTCTTCTACTCCTCACTGCAGATTTTATTTTCATCCTATTGTCCTGGCACATATAACTTCCCTCCCTGACAGACTTTGGACAACTGCCTATTGTCTATCTCTGAAAAGATTGTTTCATTTTTTTTTAATCTAGATTGTTTTCTGAGATTGTATTGATAGAAAATTAGGCCTGGTCCCTATTATTCCATCTGAGGTCAAAGCCTAACCCTTCTTTACAGTTCACTTTTGTACCATTGCTTGAATTATTGGCTGTAATTCTTCATTCTCTTCTTTTGAGAATCTTTGGTGATAACTATTTACTCTCCAGTTGAAGTTCTAGTCTTCAGTCAAATTGCGAGGCCCTTTACAATATTCCTCATTCCCTTCTATTCCCCACCCTATCCTGCTCTGCCTTCTGTACACAGAGCTGTCCATAGTTAAGCAACCAATTGACAGCAAACCCTGAGATCCACCCTTCCCTACTGTTTGAGCAGGGGTTCTGTTCCCTTTGTTTATTCCATTTTGTCTTTTGAGACTGATGAACTCTTATCAACCTCAAAAATCCTTGTTCACATAAGACCCCACATGTCAATTTCCCTCTACTGGTCTGAAAACATCTTCCTTACCTAGCCATTTCATTCTCTATTGTGATAGGACACATGGAATTTATTCTTTAAATACCACCCAGTAAATGCTGTAGTTTTTTTGCATACCTTTATCAATCTTTGTTATATGTTATTCAATTTTCTTTATAACCCTTCAAAAACACACATTATTATTAATTTGGGGCATGTGTCAAATAGTTTTATGTTAACTTGAAAGAAGCTAAAGTTATCTTAAGGGAGGGAACCTCAATTAAGAAAATACCTCCATAAGATCAGGTTGTAGGCGGGAATGTAAGACATTTTCTTAATTGGAAATTGATGGAGGAGACTAATGTGGGTGGTGCCATCCCTGGGCTGAGTTCTATAAGAAAGCAGGTTGAGCAAGCCATGGGAAGAAGCCATTAAGCAGCTCTCCTCTGTGGCCTTTGCCTTAGGCCCTGCCCAAAGGTTCCTACCCTTCTTGAGTTCCTGTCCTGACTTCTATTGCTCATGAACTGTGATATGAATGTGTAAGCCAAATAAGTCCTTTCCTTCCCGACTTGCTTTTTTGTCATGGTGTTTTGGCTTGGCAATAGAAATTCTAAGATGGTGCCCAGGCAAAAACATGCAGCAACAAATAGCAGTGTGTGACCCTCAGAATTAGAGGTAGGTGTGGTATTTTATCCTCACCTAGCAGAGTACCTGGTCCTGAGGAGATCTGTAGTAAGGATATGCTATCCATGGACAATGAATCTCAATCTTCCTGATGCTGTAACCCTTTAATTCTGTTCTTCATATTGCAATGATCTCCAACCATAAAATTATTTCCATTGTTACTTCATATCTGTAATTTCACTAAATGTTATGAATTGTAAATGTATCTGTGGGTTTTTTGTTTGTTTGTTTTGTGTGTGTGTGTGTGGTTTTTTTGTTTGTTTGTTTGTTTTTCTTTTCTTTCTTTTTTTTTTTTTTTGTGGTCTTACCCCTGTGAAAGGTCACCACCCAGAGGTTGAGAATTGTTCTTTGAGTGCTTAATACATAAGGGCATCTCTTCTAAAACGTTAAGAGAGATTATATTGCCAAAAACCAGCCTCAGCTTGGAGAGGGCTGTTTGGGAGCTGTGAAAAGAATGACTTGAAATTCATTTTCAATAAGTTAATAGCCTTACGTTCTGCTTGAGATAGCTTTCTCTGGAGATCTCCAGACCACTCATACAGCTAGCTCAGCTCTCACAGACCAAAGCTGAATCTTTCATTTACATATCAATTAAATTGTCCATTCCACGTTCCCTTTTGATTATCCCATGAATTAGCATTTTTTGACTTTAGCCCCTTGACTCCTAGGAAAAGACAGCAAGCCCATTTTTCTTAACATTGCAATGATTTCAGAGATCTGTCTGACTTTGTAAATACAGACAATAAGGTAACTAGGTGAGATCCAGCTCCATGACTGCTCTCACATCTGGGCCCAAAATTTACACTTTCCTAGGAATTTGCCTGTCTGCTTTTGAATCTTTCTCACAAGCTAGCTCATAGAGCAGCTGCCTCTGATTTTGTTTTTTGTTTTTTGTTTTTTGTTTTGTGTGTGTGTGTGTGTGTGTGTGTGTGTGTGTGTGTGTGTGTGTGTGTTTAGGTCTGTGAAGCCCTTCATTTAATTCACATTGCATCCTTATATTTTGCATAGTTGAGAAATTATATATTTTTGAACTCATGTTTTCAGAGTTCTTTCCCATAGTCTTAAGGGCTGTCCTGAAGGTCTTAGCATTTACTATTTTGCTAAGACATTGACACATTCTTGCCTCCTGGACTTGTGCTGTTTCTGATTATTATGGAGTCACTAACTTTGGCAGAGAGGACATTCCCTGATAGCCTTGACAGGGAGAATATTTCCTTAAGGAGGAACGTGAAATAATACTAATCACCTGCTGTCAAGATTAGCTTTTCAGAATGTAGAAATTGTTTCATTGCTCTTTGCTGCACTGAATTTCACTGGCTGGAACAAAGATGTGAGAGAGCTAGAGAAGAGGACAGGAAACTGGGGGGAACTGCAGTTAGAGCAATTGCCTACGTTTTGAAATTTATGTAGCTGGGATTTATTTTCAGTCCTAAAGATTTATTTTTAATCATTCCATATACTTCTCCTTTGTTTTACAATTTTCCGTTGCTTACATCATTGTATGCCTAAGTTATAACAAATGCAATAAAATAAACAAGAAAGAAAGTGGTGTGGTGGCTGTGCAAATATAGACTTTTGATAGGTTATTCCACAGTGGAACTGCTTATTTCTTTAAATCTCAGCTCTGAGAAGTAGAAAGTTAAAGTGGGAGACTATCCCCATATCCCACCAAAACAGGTTCCTGTGGCTTGTCCTTCTGCAGGAATTGGTATTCTCTGTCACTGGTTCTACTTAAGTTGGGTCTTATGCTGCAGAGGTAGAAAGGAATGTTCACGAGCCAGTTTGACTGGTTAAGAGAAACCTAGGAGGGTTTTCTATGGACATCTTTAGCTTACTTGTAAGAAAACCACTTCCCTTTCCATAGTGGGACTTTCTTGGGCCCACAAGTGGTATAAATAAACAATGACATGGAGGCTTCTATAGTTTAAAGCTTAGGCCTTTTGCCAGGGCAGTCGCCCAGCTAGCTTAACCTGACATTCCGGCCAGCAACCAAGTGGCTAGCTTTATCCATCTCTACTCCATGTCTGTTCCCCTCCATGTCCACTCTTGATTCTCTGGCTTCTGCTTTCTTCCCCATGTGTCAGACCTCTGCCTGGAAGTTCCACCCTCTCCTTCCTGCCCAAGCTATTGATTGTAAGATCTTTTTTATAACCAAGTAGTAGTGAGACAACCTCTGATCCACTTCTAGATGGCATTTAGGCAGGAGAGGAAGGACAGGTATTTATAAAATAGAAAACCTGGTGATGGGCCATAGAAATGACAATACCAGAATCCTGCCAAGACTTAGATCTCTGTTGGTACAAAATCAACAAGTGCAAATACAGAAACATACTTTAGTACAACGTGATGAAACATTACCCCAACACCTCCCCACACATAGAATGTAATTAGCCATCACAGAGTGGGGATTGGGTAGGAACTCCTTTCCTTTATATAGTTCACAGGAACTCCTGACTCATGCAGGTAACTGAGGACAATTGCTCTCTGGTCAGTGGAGCTGGTCAATTATTAAAATAGCTAAAGATATATAAGCACATGCTCTGGATATGCAGGGGCATTTATTTTTACCAATTATGTTTCCTGAAACAACTGAAGGAATGGAGGATTCATTTTGGCTCACGGTTTCAGGGGGTTCTGTCCTTGACTCTGTGTTCCTGGGGCTGTGCTTGGTGGTATGATTATGTTGAAGGAGCTTCCAACAGCCAGAATTAGAGAAAGGAATTTAGGGAAAGATAGAACCTCCAAGAATGCACCTCTAGTGACATTTTTCTCCAAAAGGTCCCACCTCTCGTTTTTTTCACTTGTCAATAATGCCATTATATGAGAATCTTTCGATGAGTTAATCCATTCATCATATCACAGCCCCTATGAAATGTCCTCACAGTAACATCAGAGATGAGATTTGCTAATCTCCCAGGAAACTTTCAATCCAGTCAAATTGACAACTAAGCAAGATGATCGTATTCATTTATAATTTTACTCATTCTGATACAAGTCATGGTTCTCCAAGAGGATCATTCATTAGCATGCCAGCTCCATTTCTGCAGAGAAGTAGTGTTTCAGAATGTATAAGCAAGGTGGCTTTAGAAACATAGGCAAGGAAAGTACCCTTTTAGAACCTTTCTTTGCCTTGGCTTTTGTATATGTGAAACTGAATCCATTAAAATGTATCTTCTTAGACTATTGTAGGGATTAAATGTGTTCTTCATGTCTTCTCAGCAGAGTGCATAGCAAACATGCACTAGATATTAGTGGATCTTGTGATTACTATCTCTTCCTATATCTGTCCCACTTTTGTTATTGTGACTGTAATTGTAGCAGTCTGGGTTCTTGTTAGTTCTTGGTGGATCTTGAAAGTGGTTCTAATCCTCATTTCCAGCATCTTTTTTTTCCTTTCCCAATTTACCTGATATTCAACTAACACATAATCTGGAAGATGGCTGAATTTTGTTTTTCAATTAGAAAACATTGAATGTTAAAAATTAAAATAACTCCTTTGTCTACCACTACTCCTTTCCAGGGACTGTTATCTCATTCCAAACAAATCTTCCTTCTTTTTTATATTGTGCACTTTCCAACCTCTGGACCACCTTGTATCACTTCCCGTCCATTCTCCCCCGTATCCAATCATGGCTTTAGTTTGAAGGCCACCCCACATGCTTTGATGCATGGAGCTACTCTGATTACTTCCACGGCTGCTCAAGAAGTAACGTGCCTTTTTTACTGTGCTCAGAAATTTATCTGGATAACTTTTAGGATCATGGTTGCTTGGTGTCATATATTTTGCTTAAACACTATCATTATTCCAAAATGTAGGACAGATCCATGCTCGATAGACACCACTTTAAATAACCCTCTTTCTTTTTCAGTGCTTGGTATGTGAACACTGAATGAATGCTTGCCTGTCTTTGGGCTTCTGGCTCTAACAATAGCTTTCAGGTAGCAGGAGGCAAACAAGTCCTGAAATAGTTCTCCTAATTTGGAAAAAAACAAGAAACAAAGGGTATATTTATTCTCTGCTTCCCACCAGCACTTGCTGTTGTTAGGTTTAATAGTAGTCAAACCTTCTTGACTTTTTCTATTGAGTAGTTTGAACTTGGAGAAATCACAGCATTTGTGGCTCCAACTTTTCTGGGGCACAAAGGCCCAGAGGAAAACATGACTAAGACAAGATGCAGGTCCAGGTACCAACAGAGCTGATAATGAGTTCTATTCTTCTAGGTGTGTTTTTTTTTTTTTTGTCTATTGTTCTGAAATAACCTCTTAGTCCAGGAGGAAGAACAAGAAAGTTTGAGTAAAGTCTCTTTCAAATTTTATAACGATTTGTAAAAGGAAAATATCATTTGAAGTGTATCTCAAAGAAAGGAAATTTAGAATCCAGACTGTACATCACACACAGGAGGGAGGGATAATGGAGTATTGGGAATAGGGACATATGAGGACATTGAATACCTAGGTCCTTCCTGAGCGACAGGCACAAACACACACTTTATCAAGGTATGTAAATACACACTAGTGCCTTCACTTCCCTGTGTCTCTGTTATTACTCTTACCTCCTCCCCCTTTTTAGTAAGTAGCAATCAGATACTTGCTCAGAGAAAGGTTTTCTTTATCTCCAAAATGGAGTTCTAACTTTTACTTCAGTGGCATCATGAATATTCGATAAGAGGACATATGTGAAGTATGGTCACAGGAGCTGTTTGTTTCTTCCTCCTGCGGCCGTAAGAAGAAGCCAAACTGAAGACATTTTGAGTAAACTTCCATTTTGAATAGAGATTAAATAAGTTCCCAAGACCTCCCTGGGTAACTGACATCTTGCTTGGCAAGTTGAGACATGAATGCTAAGCAAGTCACCCCCACTTGGTTGAATAAACCAACCAGTGAGAAGAGGATAAATGTACCACCAAGACATGTTCCTAAGGAAGTCCCCCATCTCTAAATTCTGATTGGTGGAAAAATGTAACTTGGCACAGATGTTCATGGTTTTCAAGCTTAAAAGCTTTGTAACACTCGGGCCTGGGGTTGCAGTTTCACTCTCAAGTCTGTTCTGTGGCCCTGATTGATTACAATAAACCTTTGTCATCTGCATAGACCTGGTGTTTGATATGTACTGTATCTAAGAGGACCCCGTAACAGAGCCAATAGCTAGGAAGTGTGTAGCGTGCGGTCCCCCTTCCTACTTAATGTGCACGTGAAATATAAAGTCTTCATAATGATCTGTGAGTGAGGGCAAAGAGAACAGGATCTCTGGGCAGCTACTATTAACTTGATGGAGTTTGCACAGAAGATAGGACTTGTTTTCCTTCCTAGGGCACAAACTGTTGGATAAATGAAGATGACCCCCAAGTATGTTCAACTACGCTTGTTGGCTTAGTTTCCAGACTGTCCCAGTCTTCTGACTCCTGCTTCGGTTCTAATGCTAGGACACTGCCAATGTGTTCTAAAATGGCATCAGGAGATTAGGATGTGACTTACTGAGAGCTGAGTGTAGAGGGTTGTACTCTGTTGTGTTTCCTTGGGCAACTTTCTTACTGTGGCCATTTTTTCATGTTCTAAAATGAAAAATGAAGCCAAGAAAAAAAAAGGAAGACAACAGGAAGAAAGAAAAAAAAGGAAAGGAGGAAAGAAAAAAGGAGGAGAGGAAAGAAGGGAACTAGTAAATTTCATGTATTTTAGAAAAAAAGATTTTTTTCATTTTATTTATTATTTACATTTTAAATGTTATTCCATTTTCTAGTCTCCCCTCCAGAAACCCACTATCCCATCTTCCAACCCCCACTTCTATGAGGATGCTCCCTCACCCACACACCTACTCCTTCCAACCTCCCTGCCCTGACATTCCCCAACACTGGGACATCGAGCTTTGACAGGCCCAAGGGCCTCTTCTACTGCTGATGCCCGACATGGCCATCCTCTGCTACATATGCGACTGGAGCCATTGGTCCATTCCTGTGTTCTCTTGTGATAGTGGTTTAATCCCTGGGAGCTCAGGGCTGGGAGTAGGGGTAGGGGAGGGGTCTGGTTGGTTGATATTGTGTTTTTCTTATGGTGTTGCAAACCCCTTTAGCTCCTTCAGTCCTTTCTCTAACTCCCCCACTGGGGACCCTGTTCTCTGGCTCTGGCAGAGTCTTTCAACAGACAGCTGTATTAGGCTCCTGTCAGCAAGCACTTCTTGGCATCAGCAATATTGTCTGGGTTTGGTGGCTGTATATGGGATGGATCCCCATGTGAGGCAGTCTCTGGATGGCCTTTCAGTCTCTGCTCCACACTTTGTCTCCATATTTCCTCCTGAGTATTTTTGCTCCCCCTTCTAAGAAGGTCTGAAGCAGCCACACTTTGGTCTTCCTTCTTGTTGAGCTTCATGTTGTTTGTGAATTGTATCTTGGATATTCTGAGCTTTTGCATATCATGCTTGTTCTTTTGTGATTGGGTTACCTCACTCAGGAGGATATTTTCTAATTCCATCCATTTGTCTAAGAGTTTCATTAAGTCATTGTTTTTAATAGCTGAGTAGCATTCCATTGTGTAGATGTACCACATTTTCTGTATCCATTCCTCTGTTTTAGGACATCTGGGTTCTTTCCAGCTTCTGGCTATTATAAATAAGGCTGCTATGAACATAGTGGAGCATGTGTCCTTGTTATATGTTGGAGCATCTTTTAAGAAGAGATTTTCAACTGGTCATGGTATAGAGGTACATGCTTAGGAACATAGCTAGCATCTGGGAAGCTGTGGCTGGGGCCAATTTGGGCTATGTAGGGAAAAATATATAAATTTTCAGTAAAAGAATCTTTCTTCCTCTCTCTCTCTCTCTCTCTCTCTCTCTCTCTCTCTCTCTCTCTCTCTTCCTACCCCCCCCACCCCTGTGTGTTTTCAATTCTTATATATGTGAGTGCACAAATATATGTTTATATATAACATGATTTTATTTAACATGTAACACATATAACTTAATTTATTATTCATCCTTTTTGTAGAACTTGGCTTAGACCTAGCGTTTTGCGTATGCTAGACAAGCACTAATCTATCATCTTTTTACTTCTTACTTGAAACAGCGTCTGAGCTATCTAACTGGCTGTGTAGTTTAGGGAGGTCTTGAACTTGTAATCTCACTTCCTTTGCTTCCCTATTTACAGGCCTGTATAGCCAGTTAAAACTACAGCATAGTTACCAGAATATGAAAAATTACCAAAGATCAATTAGAACTTGGAAGTGGTGTAGACACTGCTTTTTTCTTTTCTTTTCTTTTTTTTTTATTAACTTGAGTATTTCTTATTTACATTTCGAATGTTATTCCCTTTCCCGGTTTCCGGGCAAACATCCCCCTAATCCTTCCCCCTCCCCTTCTTTATGGGTGTTCCCCTCCCCATCCTCCCCCCATTGCCGCCCTCCCCCCAACAATCACGTTCACTGGGGGTTCAGTCTTAGCAGGACCCAGGGCTTCCCCTTCCACTGGTGCTCTTACTAGGATATTCATTGCTACCTATGAGGTCAGAGTCCAGGGTCAGTCCATGTATAGTCTTTAGGTAGTGACTTAGTCCCTGGAAGCTCTGGTTGCTTGGCATTGTTGCACATATGGGGTCTCGAGCCCCTTCAAGCTCTTCCAGTTCTTTCTCTGATTCTTATTCTCAGTTCAGTGGTTTGCTGCTGGTATTCGCCTCTGTATTTGCTGTATTCTGGCTGTGTCTCTCAGGAGCAATCTACATCCTGCTCCTGTCGGTCTGCACTTCTTTGCTTCATCCATCTTGTCTAATTGGGTGGCTGTATATGTATGGGCCACATGTGGGGCAGGCTCTGAATGGGTGTTCCTTCTGTCTCTGTTTTAATCTTTGCCTCTCTATTCCCTGCCAAGGGTATTCTTATTCCCCTTTTAAAGAAGGAGTGAAGCATTCACATTTTGATCATCTGTCTTGAGTTTCATTTGTTCTATGCATCAAGGGTAATTCAAGCATTTGGGCTAATAGCCACTTATCAATGAGTGCATACCATGTGTGTTTTTCTATGATTGGGTTACCTCACTCAGGATGATATTTTCCAGTTCCAACCATTTGTCTATGAATTTCATAAAGTCATTGTTTTTGATAGCTTAGTAATATTCCTTTGTGTAGATATACCACATTTTCTGTATCCATTCCTCTGTTGAAGGGCATCTGTGTTCTTTCCAGGTTCTGGCTACTATAAATAAGACTGCTATGAACATAGTGGAGCACGTGTCTTTTTTATATGTTGGGGAACCTTGTGGGTATATGCCCAAGAGAGGTATAGCTGGATCCTCAGGTAGTTCAATGTCCAATTTTCTGAGGAACCTCCAGACTGATTTCCAGAATGGTTGTACCAGTCTGCAATCCCACCAACAATAGAGGAGTGTTTCTTTTTCTCCACATCCTCGCCAGCATTTGTTGTCACCTGAGTTTTTGATCTTAGCCATTCTCACTGGTATGAGGTGAAATCTCAGGGTTGTTTTGATTTGCATTTCCCTTATGACTAAAGATGTTGAACATTTCTTTAGGTGTTTCTCAGCCATTCAGCATTCCTCAGCTGTGAATTGTTTGTTTACTTCTGAACCCCATTTTTTTTATTAACTTGAGAATTTCTTATATACATTTCGAGTGTTATTCCCTTTCCTGGTATCAGGGCAAACATCCCCCTCCCACCTCCCCTTCCTTATGGGTGTTCCCCTCCCGACCCTCCCCCCATTGCCGCCCTCCCCCCACCAGTCTAGTTCACTGGGGGTTCAGTCTTAGCAGGACCCAGGGCTTCCCCTTCCACTGGTGCTCTTACTAGGATATTCATTGCTACCTATGAGGTCAGAGTCCAGGGTCAGTCCATTTATAGTCTTTAGGTAGTGGCTTAGTCCCTGGAAGCTCTGGTTGCTTAGCATTGTTGTACATATGGGGTCTCGAGCCCCTTCAAGATCTTCCAGTTCTTTCTCTGACTGAACCCCATTTTTTAATAGGGTTATTTGTCTCCCTGCGGACTAACTTCTTGAGTTCTTTGTGTATTTTGGATATAAGGCCTCTATCTGTTGTAGGATTGGTAAAGATCTTGTCCCAATCGGTTGGTTGCTGTTTTGTCCTAACCACAGTGTCCTTTGCCTTACAGAAGCTTTGCACTTTTATGAGATCCCATTTGTCGATTCTTGATCTTAGAGCGTAAGCCATTGGTGTTTTGTTCAGGAAATTTTTTCCAGTGCCCATGTGTTCCAGATGCTTCCCTAGTTTTTCTTCTATTAGTTTGAGTGTATCTGGTTTGATGTGGAGGTCCTTGATCCACTTGGAGTTAAGCTTTGTACAGGGTGATAAGCATGGATCGATCTGCATTCTTCTACATGTTGACCTCCAGTTGAACCAGCACCATTTGCTGAAAATGCTATCTTTTTTCCATTGGATGGTTTTGGCTCCTTTGCCAAAGATCAGGTGACCATAGGTGTGTGGGTTCATTTCTGGGTCTTCAATTCTGTTCCATTGGTCTATCTGTCTCTCTCTGTACCAATACCATGCAGTTTTTATCACTATTGCTCTGTAATACTGCTTGAGTTCAGGGATAGTGATTCCCCCTGAAGTCCTTTTATTGTTGAGGATAGTTTTAGCTATCCTGCGTTTTTTGTTATTCCAGATGAATTTGCAAATTGTTCTGTCTAACTCTTTGAAGAATTGGATTGGTATTTTGATGGGGATTGCATTGAATCTGTAGATCGCTTTTGGTAAAATGGCCATTTTTACTATATTAATCCTGCCAATCCAAGAGCATGGGAGATCTTTCCATCTTCTGAGGTCTTCTTCAATTTCTTTCTTCAGTGTCTTGAAGTTCTTATTGTACAGATCTTTTACTTACTGGGTTAAAGTCACACCGAGGTACTTTATATTGTTTGGGTCTATTATGAATGGTGTCGTTTCCCTAATTTCTTTCTCGGCTTGTTTCTCTTTTGTGTAGAGGAAGGCTACTGATTTATTTGAGTTAATTTTATACCCAGCCACTTTGCTGAAGTTGTTTATCAGCTTTAGTAGTTCTCTGGTGGAACTTTTGGGATCACTTAAATATACTATCATATCATCTGCAAATAGTGATATTTTGACTTCTTCTTTTCCGATCTGTATCCCCTTGACCTCCTTTTGTTGTCTGATTGCTCTGGCTAGAACTTCAAGAACTATATTGAATAAGTAGGGAGAGAGTGTGCAACCTTGTCTAGTCCCTGACTTTAGTGGGATTGCTTCAAGTTTCTCTCCATTTAGTTTAATGTTAGCAACTGGTTTGCTGTATATGGCTTTTACTATGTATAGGTATGGGCCTTGAATTCCTATTGTTTCCAGGACTTTTATCATGAAGGGGTGTTGAATTTTGTCAAATGCTTTCTCAGCATCTAATGAAATAATCATGTGGTTTTGTTCTTTCAGTTTGTTTATATAATGGATCACGTTGATGGTTTTCTGTATATTAAACCATCCCTGCATGCCTGGGATGAAGCCTACTTGATCGTGGTGGATGATTGTTTTGATGTGCTCTTGGATTCGGTTTGCCAGAATTTTATTGAGTATTTTTGCGTCGATATTCATAAGGGAAATTGGTTTGAAGTTCTCTTTCTTTGTTGGGTCTTTGTATGGTTTAGGTATAAGAGTAATTGTGGCTTCATAGAAGGAGTTCGGTAGTGATCCATCTGTTTCAATTTTGTGGAATATTTTGGATAATATTGGTATGAGGTCTTCTATGAAGGTCTGATAGAATTCTGCAGTGAACCTGTCTGGACCTGGGCTCTTTTTGGTTGGGAGACCTTTAATGACTGCTTCTATTTCCTTAGGAGTTATGGGGTTGTTTAACTGGTTTATCTGTTCCTGATTTAACTTCGGTACCTGGTATCTGTCTAGGAAATTGTCCATTTCCTGCAGATTTTCAAGTTTTGTTGAATATAGGCTTTTATAGTAAGATCTGTTGATTTTTTTCTTTTTTTTTTTATTAACTTGAGTATTTCTTATATACATTTCGAGTGTTATTCCCTTTCCCGGTTTCCGGGCAAACATCCCCCTCCCCCCTCCCCTTCCTGATGGGTGTTCCCTTCCCAACCCTCCCCCCATTGCCGCCCTCCCCCCATAGTCTAGTTCACTGGGGGTTCAGTCTTAGCAGGACCCAGGGCTTCCCCTTCCACTGGTGCTCTTACTAGGATATTCATTGCTACCTATGAGGTCAGAGTCCAGGGTCAGTCCATGTATAGTCTTTAGGTAGTGGCTTAGTCCCTGGAAGCTCTGGTTGCTTGGCATTGTTGTACATATGGGGTCTCGAGCCCCTTCAAGCTCTTCCAGTTCTTTCTCTGATTCCTTCAACGGGGGTCCTATTCTCAGTTCAGTGGTTTGCTGCTGACATTCGCCTCTGTATTTGTTGTATTCTGGCTGTGTCTCTCAGGAGCGATCTACATCCTGCTCCTGTCAGTCTGCACTTCTTTGCTTCATCCATCTTGTCTAATTGGGTGGCTGTATATGTATGGGCCACATGTGGGGCAGGCTCTGAATGGGTGTTCCTTCTGTCTCTGTTTTAATCTTTGCCTCTCTATTCCCTGCCAAGGGTATTCTTGTTCCCCTTTTAAAGAAGGAGTGAAGCATTCACATTTTGATCATCCGTCTTGAGTTTCATTTGTTCTAGGCATCTAGGGTAATTCAAGCATTTGGGCTAATAGCCACTTATCAATGAGTGCATACCATGTATGTCTTTCTGTGATTGGGTTAGCTCACTCAGGATGATATTTTCCAGTTCCAACCATTTGCCTACGAATTTCATAAAGCCGTTGTTTTTGATAGCTGAGTAATATTCCATTGTGTAGATGTACCACATTTTCTGTATCCATTCCTCTGTTGAAGGGCATCTGGGTTCTTTCCATTTTCTGGCTATTATAAATAAGGCTGCGATGAACATAGTGGAGCACGTGTCTTTTTTATATGTTGGGGCATCTTTTGGGTATATGCCCAAGAGAGGTATAGCTGGATCCTCAGGCAGTTCAATGTCCAATTTTCTGAGGAATCTCCAGACTGATTTCCAGAATGGTTTTACCCGTCTGCAATCCCACCAACAATGGAGGTGTGTTCCTCTTTCTCCGCATCCTCGCCAGCATCTGCTGTCACCTGAGTTTTTGATCTTAGCCATTCTCACTGGTGTGAGGTGAAATCTCAGGGTTGTTTTGATTTGCATTTCCCTTATGACTAAAGATGTTGAACATTTCTTTAGGTGTTTCTCAGCCATTCGGCATTCCTCAACTGTGAATTGTTTGTTTAGCTCTGAACCCCATTTTTTAATAGGGTTATTTGTCTCCCTGCAGACTAACTTCTTGAGTTCTTTGTATATTTTGGATATAAGGCCTCTATCTGTTGTAGGATTGGTAAAGATCTTTTCCCAATCTGTTGGTTGCCGTTTTGTCCTAACCACAGTGTCCTTTGCCTTACAGAAGCTTTGCAGTTTTATGAGATCCCATTTGTCGATTCTTGATCTTAGAGCATAAGCCATTGTTGTTTTGTTCAGGAAATTTTTTCCAGTGCCCATGTGTTCCAGATGCTTCCCTAGTTTTTCTTCTATTAGTTTGAGTGTGTCTGGTTTGATTTGGAGGTCCTTGATCCACTTGGAGTTAAGCTTTGTACAGGGTGATAAGCATGGATTGATCTGCATTCTTCTACATGTTGACCTCCAGTTGAACCAGCACCATTTGCTGAAAATGCTATCTTTTTTCCATTGGATGGTTTTGGCTCCTTTGTCAAAAATCAAGTGACCATAGGTGTGTGGGTTCATTTCTGGGTCTTCAATTCTATTCCATTGGTCTATCTGTCTCTCTCTGTACCAATACCATGCAGTTTTTATCACTATTGCTCTGTAATACTGCTTGAGTTCAGGGATAGTGATTCCCCCTGAAGTCCTTTTATTGTTGAGGATAGTTTTAGCTCTCCTGCGTTTTTTGTTATTCCAGATGAATTTGCAAATTGTTCTGTCTAACTCTTTGAAGAATTGGATTGGTATTTTGATGGGGATTGCATTGAATCTGTAGATCACTTTTGGTAAAATGGCCATTTTTACTATATTAATCCTGCCAATCCATGAGCATGGGAGATCTTTCCATCTTCTGAGGTCTTCTTCAATTTCTTTCTTCAGTGTCTTGAAGTTCTTATTGTACAGATCTTTTACTTGCTTGGTTAAAGTCACACCGAGGTACTTTATATTGTTTGGGTCTATTATGAATGGTGTCGTTTCCCTAATTTCTTTCTCGGCTTGTTTCTCTTTTGTGTAGAGGAAGGCTACTGATTTATTTGAGTTAATTTTATACCCAGCCACTTTGCTGAAGTTGTTTATCAGCTTTAGTAGTTCTCTGGTGGAACTTTTGGGATCACTTAAATATACTATCATATCATCTGCAAATAGTGATATTTTGACTTCTTCTTTTCCGATCTGTATCCCCTTGACCTCCTTTTGTTGTCTGATTGCTCTGGCTAGAACTTCAAGAACTATATTGAATAAGTAGGGAGAGAGTGTGCAACCTTGTCTAGTCCCTGATTTTAGTGGAATTGCAGATTTTTTGAATTTCCTCTGAATCTGTCGTTATGTCTCCCTTTTCATTTCTGATTTTCTTAATTTGGAAACATTCTCAGTGTCCCCTCGTTAGGCTGGCTAAGGGTTTATCTATCTTGTTGATTTTCTCAAAGAACCAACTTTTGGTTCTGTTGATTCTTTCTATGGTCCTTTTTGTTTGTACTTCGCTGATTTCAGCTCTGAGTTTGATTATTTCCTGTCTTCTAGTCCTCCTGGGTGTATTTGCTTCTTTTTGTTCTAGAGATTTTAGGTGTGCTGTCAAGCTGCTGACATATGCTCTCTCCTGTTTCTTTCTGCAGGCACTCAGAGCTATGAGTTTTCCTCTTAGCACAGCTTTCATTGTGTCCCATAAGTTTGGGTATGTTGTACCTTCATTTTCATTAAATTCTAAAAAGTCTTTAATTCCTTTCTTTATTTCTTCCTTGACCATGTTCTCGTTGAGTAGAGCATTGTTCAATTTCCACGTATATGTGGGCTTCTTCCCTTATTGTTATTGAAGACCAGTTTTAGGCCGTGGTGGTCCGATAGCACGCATGGGATTATTTCTATCTTTCTGTACCTGTTGAGGCCCGTTTTTTGACCAATTATATGGTCAATTTTGGAGAAAGTACCATGAGGAGCTGAGAAGAATGTATATCCTTTTGCTTTAGGATAGAATGTTCTATAAATATCCGTTAAGTCCATTTGGTTCATGACTTCTCTTAGTCTGTCTACGTCTGTGTTTAATTTCTTTTTCCATGATCTCTCCATTGATGAGAGTGGGGTGTTGAAATCTCCTACCATTATTGTGTGAGGTGCAATGTGTTTTTTGAGCTTTAGTAAGGTTTCTATTACGTATGTAGGTGCCCTTGTATTTGGGGCATAGATATTTAGGATTGAGAGTTCATCTTGGTTGATTTTTCCTTTGATGAATATGAATTGTCCTTCCTTATCTTTTTTGATGACTTTTAGTTGAAAATTGATTTTAGTTGATATTAGAATGGCTACTCCAGCTTACTTCTTCTGACCATTTGCTTGGAAAGTTGATTTCCAGCCTTTCACTCTGAGGTAGTGTTTGTCTTTGTCTCTGAGGTGTGTTTCCTGTAGGCAGCAGAATGCAGGGTCCTCATTGTATATCCAGTTTGTTAATCTATGTCTTTTTATTGGGGAGTTGAGACCATTGATGTTGAGAGATATTAAGGAATAGTGATTATTGCTTCCTGTTATATTCATATTTGGATGTGAGTTTATGTTTGTGTGCTTTTCTTCTCTTTGTTTTGTTGCCAAGACAATTAGTTTCTAGCTTTTTCTAGGGTGTAGCTTGCCTCCTCATGTTGGGCTTTACCATTTATTATCCTTTGTAGTGCTGGATTTGTAGAAAGATATTGTGTAAATTTGGTTTTGTCATGGAATATCTTGGTTTCTCCATCTATGTTAATTGAGAGTTTTGCAGGATACAGTAACCTGGGCTGGCATTTGTGTTCTCTTAGGGTCTGTATGACATCTGTCCAGGATCTTCTGGCTTTCATCGTCTCTGGCGAAAAGTCTGGTGTGATTCTGATAGGTCTGCCTTTATATGTTACTTGACCTTTTTCCCTTACTGCTTTTAATATTCTTTCTTTATTTTGTGCATTTGGTGTTTTGACTATTATGTGTCTGGAGGTATTTCTTTTCTGGTCCAATCTATTTGGAGTTCTGTAGGCTTCTTGTATGCCTATGGGTATCTCTTTTTTTAGGTTAGGGAAGTTTTCTTCTATGATTTTGTTGAAGATATTTACTGGTCCTTTGAGCTGGGAGTCTTCACTCTCTTCTATACCTATTATCCTTAGGTTTGATCTTCTCAAAAGTCCTGGATTTCCTGTATGTTTTGGACCAGTAGCTTTTTCCACTTTACATTATCTTTGACTGTTGAGTCGATGATTTCTATGGAATCTTCTGCTCCTGTGATTCTCTCTTCTATCTCTTATATTCTGTTGGTGATCCTTGTCTCTTCCTTTGGTTTTCTATAGCCAGGGTTGTTTCCATGTGTTCTTTCTTGATTGCTTCTATTTCCATGTTTAATTCCTTCAATTGTTTGATTGTGTTTTCCTGGAATTCTTTCAGGGATTTTTGTGATTCCTCTCTATAGGTTTCTACTTGTTTATTTATGTTTTCCTGGAATTCTTTCAGGGATTTTTGTGATTCCTCTCTGTAGGCTTCTACTTGTTTATTTATGTTTTCCTGTGTTTCTCTAAGGGAGTTCTTCATGTCTTTCTTGAAGTCCTCCAGCATCATGATCAGATATGATTTTGAAACTAGATCTTGCTTTTCTGGTGTGTTTGGATATTCCGTGTTTGCTTTGGTGAGAGAATTGGGCTCTGATGATGCCATGTACTCTTGGTTTCTGTTGCTTGGGTTTCTGTGCTTGCCTCTCGCCATCAGATTATCTCTAGTGTTACTTTGTTCTGGTATTTCTGACAATGGCTAGACTGTCCTATAAGCCTGTGTGTAAGGAGTGCTGTAGATCTGTTTTCCTGTTTTCTTTCAGCCAGTTATGGGGACAGAGCGTTCTGCTTTCGGGCGTGTAGTTTTTCCTCTCTACAGGTCTTCAGCTGTTCCTGTGGGCCTGTGTCTTGAGTTCACCAGGCAGGTCACTTGCAGCAAAAAAGTTGGTCTTACCTGCGGTCCCAAGGCTCAAGTTTGCTCGTGGGGTGTTGCTTATGAGTTTTCCACGGTGGCAGCAATCAGGAAGATCTGCTCCACCCTTTCCCGGTGCCCCCATGCACCAGGATCCCAGATGGCGTTATGTGTTTTCCTCTGGAGTCAGAGATGTGGGCTGAGTGTAGACTCTTCTAGTTTCCCAGATGTGTCTGCCCCTCTGAAGGTTTAGCTCTCCCTCCCACGGGTTTGGGTGCAGAGAACTGTTTATCTGGTCGGTCCCTTCAGGTTCCCGTGGTGTCTCAGATGCAGCAGATTTCCTGCACCTGTGCCCTTATCCAAGGCAACCCAGAGGCCGCACACAGTTTCCTCCTTGGCCAGAGATGTGGGCAGTGTTGGTGGTCCCCTCCGCTCTGCAGTCTCAGGAGTGCCCACCTGTCTCAGTGGTGAGCTCTTTCTCTCCCATGGGGTTTGGGAGCAGTGAACTGGAGGCAGGGAGCTGGAGATTGGGACTCCCAACACTGCTTTTAAAGCAGGGAAATATTTATTTGAACAGATTATCTGAGCTTTGGAAATTCCTTCTTAGTAAGTTCTAGCTCCTACTGGGAATCTAAAGACATTATTGAGTATTGTTTAAAATGATACCGAGGCAGTTGGTAACTAACATTCATTGACTGGGACCCTGTTTTTGCTGACTGCAGATTTCCAGGCTTCTAAATACCACATGGCTCTGTTCCTCAAGCCAAGTTGCTTCTTCTAGTGCTGCCTTGCCCTACAGTGGTCTCAGCACTGAGAGTTCAAGTTCTTTATCTTCTGCTCTTTTACCTGTAAACCTCTCCACTTGTTTGGATACCTTTTTTTTTTTTTTGCCTTTTCTTTTTTTTTTAATTGGATATATTTCTTTATTTATATTTCAAATGTTATTCACTTTCCAAGTTTCCTGTCCATAAGCCCCCAACCCCTCCCCCTTGGATGTCTTTTAGGAACTAATTCATGACCTGTATGCACTGAGCTCAGTGTCTGTCATGGGGTGAGGATTTCAACAATCTTAGATCTTAGCAGCTGTTTTTTCTTCTGTCGTTTCAATATGAAAAGGAAAGGAAAGGAAGGAAAGAAGGAACAAAGGAAGGAAAAAAGAAAGAAAGAAAGTAAAAGAGAAAGAAGGAAAGAAGAAAGAGAGAGGGGATGATTCTAGGAATGTGCTTATGCAAATTTGTACTGGAGAAAAAACATCTTATTTCTTCCTGTAGGAGAATGCATGAGCTTGGACAGCCTTGCTCAGTAAACCAGGTTGTCAGATTTAGAAACATAATCAGAGATGATATGTTTTGTATTTAATCTTTTAAATACAATATTCATATTCAAATATTTTGCAGAAATCTACATTTAGTTTTTGACAAACATCCTTAACCTAAACAAAGAAAGGAATTGAGTCTAAAGCTTAATTCATTTTCCACTGGAATCCGTTTTAAATTTAACAATGGTTCAGCAGAAACATAGTATACACCAAGGTATAATAAAATCATGGATTTTGGAAAGGGAAGACAGAGATTTGTTTTAAAAAATACTTTCTTATAAAAATTTGAAAATAAATGAAAAACTATATTTATTTATGTATTTGCAGTCTTTAAATTACTGCAATGAATATACACTATTATTTTTACATTGAAGTTTTACATGGTCAGTACATTTTTAATGTGAATCATTTTTAGTTTGGGTACTTCATAAAAACATGTTTCAGCTAAAGTTTGTAGTCCTTACTGTGTAAGATTTTTATTGTACGTTCTTCTCTCTTTACTGCTTCTTATCGACTCAAGTGTATTGCCAAGAAGAGAAGTTCACATACTTTTATATACAGAAATTTCCAGTAATATGTTTTCGTTATCTAAGGGAAATTAAAGTTATATGGTCTTGCTGAATTTTTTATTATTCATCAGTGAGAAGAAGGCATTCACATGGGAGAGAGGAAGACTTTTTGGCCTCATAAAGTCCCATCGTTTTCTAGATGTAAGAAGTACCCTATTCTGTCATGGATGCAAGTATAGCTTGAACTCTCCACCACCCACTGGGATGACACTGGGGGTCACAGTCAGTTGATGTAAGCCATGCATCTAGGTCCAGAGATTTATTGGCTTTTGCGTTTTTATGAACAAGAAACAAACAAAACCATTGCAGACTTCTAAACAGATCGACATTGGTTTTAAGATGCTCGCCCCAGATGCTGGGTTGAACCTTGGCTGTAGAGAAGTAAAAATTGGAAACAGGCTGATGCAGGAATTTGCTGAGAAGATGGTAGATGGCTAGTGACAGCCATGGCCCTCATAAAAACTGTCCAGATTCTAGATGTACTTGAAGCCATAGGATTTCCCGAGATTTATTAACTACGAAACGCAGGGTAACAAAGACGCCAGGGTTGAGGCAAGGATAGAACTGTCCTCCGCTGACACCAAATCTCAACAAGAAAAACGTGTTAGAGGGAACCTGAAGGCTCTTCCATCTCCTGGCTCTGAGGATTTCTTCTTTTTCTTCCAAGTTGCCTCAGATTTGGGTAAAAACAAAAAGGGTTTTTTGCGTATCAGGATTAAAAGTCTGAGGGCGGTTTGTTGCTCGTTTTAATTGCTCAAAGTTGAAAAATTAAATACAGAACTTTCGCAAACTATTAAGGCTATAGTAATGGATGTTATGAGTAGCATTTACACAATCCCATAAAACACAAGTTTAAGAAAACGCTGCTCTCTGGCTTCTCTGCTGGAGCAGGTTCTGCATCAGTGCTCTGGGGGCTACAGGGCTCCCGCTTGTACACTGTCATGCCATTTAGTGTTTTAGCAGCTTGACCCAAGCTCCTGTTATTTTGGAAGAGAAATCTCAAGTGAGAAAATGTCTCTATTCATCAGGGCTATAGGCAAGCTCATCCAGCCCTTTCTTGATTAATAATTGATGTTGGCAGGTCCAGCCTACTGTGGGTAGTGGGAATCATACAGTGGGAATCATACGCAGATGATCCTAAGTTATGAAAAGAGTAGGGTGAGCAAGGCATAAGCAAGCAAACAAGCCAGCCAGCCCGCCCGCCAGCCAGCCAGCCCGCCCGCTAGCCAGCCAGCCAATAAGCAGTATTCCTTCATGGTCTCTGCTTCAGTTCCTGATTCCTCACTTCTTGCCTTGGGTTCCTGCCTCCCTTTGGTGACCTAAGAATTGGAAGCTTAGGTAAAACCTTTCTGCCCCAACTTGCTATTGGTTGTGATGTTTTATCACAACAAGAGAAACCCTAAGGCAGCACTGCATCTCTGAACCCCAAGCTTTGTCCGAACCACGTCAATGTTTTCTTTAGCTACCATCTGTTAACTTATACAAAGTCAAACCACTAAAGACAAACTAGTCAAGCCACTGTGAGAAATTATATAACATTATTTACTTACACCACCCACTTAAATAAGAGCGCTATATGCTTTTTATCCATTTGATTAAGAAGAAAGAATAGAGAGGTTCCTTTCTCCTTAAAAACAAATGTTTCTTATCTGTCCATGGCTATAGAACAAATAAAATTGAAACATTTCAAGAACACAATTACACTTTCTCCTTGAAACTCTAAGCAAGAGAACACTGTGTGATCATATTTTCTAAGCTCAGGCAGGGAAATCAATGCTAGCTGCTGAATGGCTATAAAATGTTCTGGAACAAGTGTGTTAAATGGAATCAGGGGACCAAGAGAAGGGAACTGAGGTGCTTTAAGTTGCAATTTTTTTTTACACAAAATGTGCATAAAGTCTGGCATAAACTGTCTCCTTTATAAAACTATTGCTTTTGGTCCTTAAGTGAACTCCTTTCCTTGTCTTCTTGAGCTATTAGTATTCATACTAATTACAACCAATCACACAACCCTGAGTGCTTCCACTGTGATCCATCGCACAAACACGCTTAATGAGTCATTGTGATGTAACACATCATGCGATTGGCCTAAGCAGGGTCTGAAGGTCGCATTCACTATGTTCTGAGGAAAGATTTTGGCCTATCCAAACAAATCTCTTTCTCACCCTTCCTTCTTCCTCCCTGCCTCTGTTCTTTTGATTCCAAATCAAAGCCTACCTATGCACAGCAGTCATCCCTGCACGCAAAATGCAGTGGTCTGTAAAATTACCACAGGCACAGCCATAAAGACATGTTTACCTACTTTATGGTGTGCGTTGAGTGATGGGAGTGAGTGACACCCCAAAATTGAGACACTGCAAAGCTTTGGTATCTTCTGTTCCAGGAGCGACTACAGTGAGCGTGTGTTGATGACCTCTACCTGAGGTAATAGCTTATAACTGCTGTCGAACTGCATTGCCTGGAAATCCAGATCTGCATGAATTCAAATCTGCATAGGTTTTATGTATACAATGCCAGAAAAAATTACTAGAAAAAGTTCTGCATCTGTCACTTAATTTAAAAGACAAAGAGTTGAAGTAAAATTCTAATGAATTTTAAACTCACAACATGAATACCAGCATATGATGATGGTTGTATGAACAGCACAACCCAATATGTGCTTGTATGATTTGAACAAAACCATCTCGCTTAAATCAACACTACTTATGAAGTATATATTGATAAACATTCTTTTCTACACTTTATAGAATATTTAGCCACACATGTTGCTATATATCACATGCTGAATTATAAATTAACAATGTCGTTTCACCTATTCTCTTCCCCCATTTCCCACACATATAAATAAAACAAAAATAATAAAAACATAGAACATGAAGTTTAGAGAGGGTAAGGAGGCACACAGTAGGGGTTACAAGGAGGAAGGGTAGGAAATTATATAATTATATTTGAAATATAATTAACATTATTAAGGGGAAAGAAAAGAAACCAAGGAGTGAGAGATGCTTGGAAAAGCCCAGAGTGCTTGGGAATGAAGTAACATACTTGTCACTGGGTCAAATAAGAACTCAGAAGGGAAATTTGAAACTAACTTTCTTTTTTTTTTTTTTAAAGATTTATTTATTTAGTATATGAGTACACTGTCGCTGTCCTCAGACACACCAGAAGAGGGCATCGGATCCCATTACAGATGGTTGTGAGCCACCATGTGGTTGCTGGGATTTGAACTCAGGACCTCTGGAAGAGCAGTCGGTGCTCTTAACCGCTGAGCCATCTCTCCAGCGAAACTAACTTTCTAAACACACAACTGAACACACATTAAGTGGTGGAGGTGCACACTTTTTATCCCAGCACTCGAGAGGCAGAGGCAGTCTGATCTACAATCTGAGTTCCTCGACAGCCAATGCTGTAGAAAATCTGTCTCAAACAAAGAAGCAAAGAGAAAAGAAACAACAACAACAACAACAAAAAAAAATGAACACTCAAACAAACAACAACAAAATTTGTGGGGTGAAGGTAAGCCAAGGACTAGAATAACATGTATTTATTTGTAGTAGTGCTTTAAAAATGGGTTAAGTATATAGAAGATACATGTGCGTGCATTTGGGATTCTGTGTCCGTGTCTCTGTATCCATGTAGTCCACTAATTGTGGATCAAAGCATTTGAGAAGGAGATTGCATCTGTGCTGTATATTCAGCCTTTGTCCTGGTCATTATCTGCACAGTTGTTTTCAAGATGCAGATTGTATTTGGAATGACAAGTGATCTGCAGAAGATTTAAAGGAAATTGCAGGTTGCACACAGGTTATTCACACTCATAAACTTAATGCCAGTTATGTAGAAGGATGTTGAGTGTCCTAGTGAGATTGGAATCAATTTTTCATGGATACTGAGGAGCGTTTGTATGGCTATTGGTCAGAGTTCTAGAGAGAGAGAGAGAGAGAGATTTGGTAAGACTCTCTCCCCCTCTCTTTTTCATCTCCTTTTGATAGGTAAATAAGACAGGAAAATTGGTTCAAGCTATTATGGTATGCGATAGGTCTCTCTCTCCAACAATCGAATATAATATTGATTAAAAATCAGGATTGTTGCTATAAAATTAACAACTTAATTCTAACATTTATGTAAAAGGTATAAGGTACCTGGAAGAGAGCACAGTTAGACAATTTAGTCTATGTGACTCCAAGCTCTATCACAGTCCTAAAGGAAATGGGGCAGTAAGGACTACAGCTAGACAAATGGATTAATGCAGCAAGGTAAGTTCGGCAATTGTCTTATGAGTTCTGGAATTGATATGTGACAATTGCTTCAAGTACTTCAATGAAGAAATATGTTCAACACCTAGTAGAAGATAATGAACATTGAATGGAAAAAATATTAAGTAAACTTTCTCTCTCATATAATAAACAGAAGATCCACTAAAAACTAACTAGGCCAGCCAAGGGCTAGAAAGAGGCACTTACAAAATGTCTAATGGACAAAAGTCTTATATCCAGAACGGAGAATAAACCATAAAATTTCCATATGAGCCAATAATAAAAAGACCGTTTAAAAGTAGATTTTAATGGATGCATTATGAATAAAATGAATAGAATAGACATAAACACAAAAACTCATGAATTCAATTAGTTATTAGGAAATTGTAGAATAACACTGCAGTGAGAAACTATAGTATCTCCCAGGACAGACACAATTAAAACGGTGATTGATAGCAAGTTTTGCTGACATCGTGAGGCAACTACAGTTGCCCTCTATCATTAATGGAGGGCTAAGTGCTACAGCTTCCAAATGGGAAAATGCTTCGACTTTTAGATGGTTCCGTTAAGTCAACATCATCCTTCTCCTTTTCAGGATCTTTTCCAATACTGACCCAAAAGAGACAAACACGCTTGTCTCCCATAAAGAATTAATGAGGTGTATTTATAGCAGCTTTATTCTTATGAGTATAGGGCTAGAAACAAGCCAGCAGGATGTGCAAAGCTCTGTGGTTTAGTCCTGTAGTGGAATATAGTCACACAAAGGGAACAAAGAGTGAACCTTCCCTGTAACACACACAGAAATAAGCAGTATGTGGAAGACAGAAGCTAGCTTCAGAAAGTATGCATTGTGTTACTTAATATCATGAAGTTATATAGATTCAGACTTTCTATGCATATAGAATTCCTTGCCACCTTACCTCTGTGGGTAAGGTAATTGAGTGGGAGGGACAAAGAAGAGAGGGCTCGGGGTATGAAGAACATGAGAATGTTCTGTTTTCTCTACTAGAGTAGTATTTCTATAAAATCACATGTGTTTCAAAATTTACCAAAGTGTACAATCGGGACTGTAAAACAAGTTAATATTAACTAATAATAAAAACTGTCTTCCCAGCCAGTGAGGCAGAGCATATCCTGGTAATATAGGATGGGGACAGTGGTAGAGGATTTTTCCATAGTTCCAAGAGTAAAGTCACTAGTTCTGCACAATTTTCTTGGCGTGTTGGTCTCTCTAAGTTGGAGGAGTGGTGGCACTAACTTGAGGTGTCTTGGGTCTGCTTCAAGGTGACTCAGGACTCATTTCCTCTCTAATTTACAGCTCATTTAGGAAAATTTCATGCAGGACTAGCTCAAAAGCCAAATGGTTGATTGGGCATTGGCCTTACCCCCAGGTCCATCTCCCCTGGTCCTAAGTTCAGGTCATTTCTGTCACATCCTTCACTTTTTCGACATTAGTTCTAGGCTAAGAAAAAGCTCCATCAGAACATTCTTGCTCAGGACACTGGGGATAGAAAGGTGCCAAGAACAAGTTCTTTATCTCATGACAGAAAATGAATGCTGTCTCTCTTTTATAACAGAACTCACAGTTTGTATTCACACATCATGTCTCTTTTATGGTGATTCTGGGATATCTGTGCAGCAGAATAACTATACACTTTCCTTGTGGCTCTTCCTATATACCTGCTTTCAGGATATATTCACAGTTGGATTTTCCTTCCAGAAAGGACAAGACTATTCTCATACGAGCCTTGGGACACATCTTGGAGATAAGACCTCTAGGAAGGTTTTAGCAGATTGCTTAGATCCCACATTTAGTGATCTCTGTTTTTAACCTTTCCTCAAAACCCAACACACTCAATATTAAGCTGGTTGGGGAAGGAGTGTCACTTCCTTTTGTAGTATAGCTGCTGATAGTTGCCTATGTCTCACTGAATTACTTCCAAGTGTAGACTAGGCCAAGTAACTCTAACTAAACTTAGTAGATCCCATAGGGACTGTTGAAAAGAAGGGTGCCAGTAGAGAGGGAGGGACATTAGGAAGGAGAATAGGGTGAGAAAGGACTAAAATTTATTATACAGATGTATGAAAATGTCAAACGATAACAAGGCTGTGTGTATGATATAATGGAAGACAAAGGGACTTATTAAATTAATGCGTAATTTAACTAAGCCCTAAACATGAGAGTTTCTTAACTGTTCTTCCCAGAAGCCTCTGGGCATTTTTACTTTATCTGTTATCTTGCTCTGATGTACTCTTGGCCAAGGTGAGTGATATTGTCTTCCTTAAGACCCATTTCTACTGGGGCCAGTTGGTAAAACCCTGTGTGACAATTACCCTTGAAGGCAGGGACTATGGTTTGCAGCTTGCTTCCATAAGGATAATACCTAGCACATTATGGTACATTTTTGTCAAGTGAGTAAAAATGTGAGAAAATAAGTCTACCAATACATTAAGCAACACATGTGTTTTATTTTATTCATTTTCGTATATGCTTGTTTAAGTGTAAGTGAGTGCAGGACACCAATGTTGCAGCACCTGTGTGGCGTGCAATGTATTCTCTCTTGTTACCATGTAGAATCTAGGGACCACACTCAGGTATTCAGGTGAGCATGTAAATACCGCCATGGTATCTAGGGAGCCATATCAATGGGCTAAGTACATTTAATTTTTTTATAACTTTATTTAGACTATAGGAGAGGACGAATTTTTAAAACACAAAATCACCACATAAAAACTATAGAATCTTAGAGGCTTTATTTTGAAAGAAATGTGCCCTCATGGTTTTATTAAGGGATTTCCCCCTTTGTGCAGAGGACAACCCAACTCATTTAAAATTATTTATCAATGAGTTTTTGATGACTGAGGTGAATGAACCAGGAGATATGATACTTCTGCTTCTGTGACATCATTGGAGAATTACCTTCTGTTATGTGCAACCACCACTCTGGATTCGCTTCAGTGGTCTTAAATACCGTACATTAGGGTCCATCAATCAAGAAGCTTAGGGACTCAATACAGACACATCATATGTTTGTCTGGCTTTTTGTAAAGAGGATTATCACATCTTATAAGATACATTTCCAAGTGTTCAGAATAAAGCCACATCCATAGTGAGTAGAGTTATCAGCATGTGTTCAGGTGTCCTAGGCTTTTTCCCTCTCCATAGAAACAGGTTCCTAGTAACTCAAACACCAGTATTGTCTTTGGCCAACAACTGGATCTTACTTTGCTGTTTTCGTAAGTGGTGGAAACCCCATAGTCATATTCTAGGGCTTTCTGCCCTGGTATAGGAGGATCCTGGACTTCCCAGGTATGGCCAAGTTACAGCTCCCATCCCAGTATTTTCCATCGTTTTACTTTTATGTGCTTTCTTGCTGGGACACAGAAGCCACAGGCACTGGCTCACCTATGGTTTGCCAGTGTCCTGTCTCCCACATCCTGTGCTTTGTGAGCAAGCTAATTGTCCAGCAAATGAACGAATAAGGAAGTCAACGCACATCAAATGCCCTTTTCCTCAATCTCTCCTTCCTCCGGGGCATTAAAACTAATCCTCTGTAACAGAAATGGAGTGTTTTATCTGAATAGTACAATTGTCTAAGAGAACGTTCAACCATAATTCTCGATTCTATGTTTAGAGAAGAAGTATTTCTTGTTTATGTTTCTTGTAGTCCGGTTAGTACTCAACTAGTGTGGTAGTTTGAATGGTAATGGCCCCTTTCTGGGGTACTTGAATACTTGGTGCTCAGTTGGTGGCATTCTTTGGGTAGATTTAGCCAGTGGGGACTTGCAGGAACTATGTCCCTGGGAACAAGCTTTTGGAGTCTTTAGACTCATGTCACCTCCTAGCTCCCTCTATCTGCTTTGTGCTTGTGGTTTAAGATGTGTGCCCTCAGCTTCCTGCTCCCTCTGCCATGGCTGTCCCTTGATGGCATGTTTCTGTACCATGGTGGATGTTTATCCCTCGGGAGCCTAAGCCCAGACAGACTCCTCTATAGGTTGCCTTGGTTTTGCTGTTTTATCCCAGCAGTAGAACAGTCACTCATACAATTAGCTTAGCTTGCGGTATCGACGTGTGATACAGAGATCCCAGCACTCAGGACTGCCCATTAACTTTCAGTTTTTTTGAGAAAGCAGGAATTTTACCTCTACTTTTGTCAAGTCAGTGAAGCCCTCTTCCTGGCCTGGGAGCCTGCACTGTTGACATGAGATATCCTGCTTTGGTCTGAATGTTTCTCTCCTCACAGTTTACATATTAAAAATGTCACTGACGAGGTGCTGGTATTCAGTGTTGTGGCCTTGGAAGGTAAAGAGAGACCAAGAAGAGAGCTTTCATGGTTCTTAATTCTGTTTTTTCAGAGATCCATTAATTATATCGCCCTTCTGTCAGACAGACATGCTGATACTCACAGAGTGCCAACAGGCAAACTACGCTCTTAATTACATATCAATCTAGCTTTTGAGCGATCGGCTATATGCGTCTGGTTATTAGACAATCAATTGAAATATGGGGTTCTATGGACTTGAGCCCTTCATAGTTGGTTCATCAGTGATAGAGTTAAAAACTTTCAGTATTTGCTCTGTCCTTGGGGAAGATTCTGGGAGCCAGCTAGTGAGTTTTCACTGATTCCTTAGACAACCTCATTAAGCATGAAAATATGCATGCTTCTTCTCCAAGACAATTCCTGCTGACCCTCGCTCACTCGCCTTGCTCCAGTTGTTTTCTGAGATAAATCTTGGAAACACATTTGCAAGTAGGAGCAAGTGGCTTATCTCTCAGATAGGGCTATAGGAGATGACTCCTGGCTTTTAAATCTCTTTGTTATTGCTGTCACCGTGGGAGGGGGAAAGAGCTAAACAGAAACACAGGACAAGATGATTCTATAAGTAGATCAAGGAGGAAAGAAAAATAGAAAGAGGATGGTCAGGGTGGAACCAGGTCCGGTTGTGTCCCAAAAGACAGAGGCCTGTAGGTTTCAAAAAGAGGTCAACAGGGTAAGACAGACACTGTCCTTGTCTGCTTGGGCCTATATTACAATAGGCCACAAACTCGATAGCTTATGGTGACCAAGTCTTCATAAGTTGTAAAAGATGGGAACTCTAAGATTTGGACACTGACAGACTCAATGTCTGATAAATGTGTGGATTCTGTTTTGTACATGGGTGAGTTCTCACATGGAGGGAGGAAAGGGAGCAATAGTCCCATCGTGAATGTACTCCTCACCTTCCAAGGCCACAGCACTGAACACCAGCACTTTAGCAGTGACATTTTTAATATGGGAACTGAGGGCAGAGAAACATTCGGACCATAGCAACCAGCTAGAGAATGCTAAGAATAAAGGGTTAAATGGTCCATTGGAGCCCCTCAACATAGTGGGAAGGAGGAGAGCAGACTGTGGAATATGAAAGCAATGGTAAAGACATGGGAGCCGGGCTATGACCTGCTTGTTCGAGAAATGACCTCGTGTTTTCTGGAAATCACTTTCATATCTGTCACCTTTTCCTTTCCGTTCTGTTGGCGCAGACTAAGCGTAAGGATTTTTCCCCTGAGTCAGGGATAGGAAATAACTTTCTGTAGGTGGAGGACTTGAGCAAAATTGGCCTAGCTGCCTTTTTGGCCCTCTTAACATTCAGCTTCATTATTCTAATGGGATTTGATGGTGATGAGTGTCTCTGTTTTGACATTTGAAATATATCCATGGCTTCCACATGCTGCGGAATGCAACCGGAGTCTCTAAAAGACCACATTCTTCGAAATATTGAAATGACTGTGAAGACACATAGAGAAGAGAAGCCAGGAAGTGACACAGTTTTGGGGTTGTGTAGGGCCAAGACAGTGCCTTTGTTTTAGAGGTGAGCATTAGTTTAGGAAACTTTGTCTTCGTGTTGGGATGGGCTTATCTGTTGATCCTCTCCCGTACAAGTCAAGAGAAAGACGTAGGTTTTTGCTCCTGTTTGACTCCAGTGTGTGGGACACTGAGTTAGCCATGGTGCAGCCAGTGTAGCTTTCTAAATAAGCTGGAGTTCCATGTACTGTGAGGGAAGAGTGTTTGGTTTTTGTCTCTTCCACTGCCTCAAGAGATGAGTAGGAGATAGGTCACTAAGGGAGAGGTTAAAAAGCCTGGTCTCTTGGGAACATTCTCTATTTTTTGCCAAATGACCTTCATCAAGCCATCAAACGTATCTGACTCTTTTCTGCCCTATAAAATGGTCTTTATAACATGTCCGTATCTTCTTGGGTAGCTTTGGGATCAGATGACATGTTGAAAAACACTTTAACCTACAGGCTGCTTACTAATAAAATGTAATATCAAGCCAGCAAGCAGCAAAAGGGAAACCAACAGCGAATCAAGTCATGGAGGACACTTCTTTTTCATGATCTCTATCCTTTGCAACTCACTGTGACCTAAAGAACTAGTCTTCAGTGGGAACCACACAGCAGCTGAAGTGACTTCATCCTTAAGCCAGGAGTGGAGAAAATTGAGTCCTCTGAAAATTGAATGTCTGGAGTTATGTTCAGGCTTTAAATTGTCTTTTATTGGGTCCAGCATACATTTAATAGTCAATGAATGCACACTACAACTTCTAATGTCTGCTTCCAGCCATATATTAGTACTGCTCAGGGGTCAAATCGCGAACAATATCAGGATTTCTTTAAGAAACAAAAGGCAAGTCTTATCAAAATAATTCAGTCAAAATGATCACATTTCTAGGGCCCATTCAAGAGGCTAACATACACAGCAGCTACTATGCTGGACTCTGAATTTCGTTTTCTCTTGTCTGCCGATTTCTTCCATTTTCTCAGCATCTCCAGCAAAAGCCACTACTCCCCATCTCTGTGACTACCCTGTACAAGTTGTTGCTATAGTTACCCTATCAAAATTATTTCCTCAGTCTCCCTAGTGAACTCCCTGATTCTGCCCTTATCTTTTCTTATCAAAGAAGGCAGTGTTGCTTTTCTGACATAATTTGAACCATGCCTATTTCTTAAGGCTTCATCATGCAGAGCTCGCCCTAGGGTTCCTATACCAGCATCCAAGACCCTCAAGTCCCTTCATCTCTATGAGTGACTTGAACTCAGTGCTTATCTTCTTGCCCACTCTCCTCTAGCCATATGGCTGGTGCTTTCATTCTTTGTTTGTTTTTTTGTTAATAGTTCACTTGGACCCTGAGATCTCTCAGACACTGGATCACTAATCAAGCAGCATACACTAGCTGTTATGAGGCCCCCGCCCCAACACATTTACAGTAGAGAACTCGTGGGTCTGCGTTCAGTCAGAGAAGATGCATCTAACCCTCAAGAAACTGGAGGCCCCAGGGAGTTTAGAAGTCTGGTGGAGTGGGTGAGGTGGAGACACCCTAGTGGTGATAGAGGGGGTGGTGGTGAGGAGGTATGGGATGTGGAACAGTAGGAGGGTAGGCTGGGAAGGGAATAAAATCTTCTGTGTGTAAAAATTAAAAAAAAATACAACAAAAAAGAAAATGTAAATGAGTTCTTACCTCAGAGAGCCTGTACCTGACTCTCCCGCCAGAAAGGCTATTTCATCTACTGTCTTTGTGTCTGTTTGGATGCCATTGCTAATTTATGTAAAGATGATGGGCTCTATGGTTGTTGCCTCCTGGTAACTATTTCCCTACTTACTGCCTCTAACCTTAACTCCTGCCTCTGCTCTGCTCTGCTCTGCTCCAGGTGGAGATGTTGTCTGCTTCGTGTACTGCTATGTCTGGTACCGAGTAGGTCTCCATAAATGTCCATTCACCTTTGGACATAACAGTCCAAACATAACAGTCTAGATGTGCATAACAGTCTAGGGCAGTGCTTATTAGCCCCCTATTTGCAGAAGTGAGGTCGACACCACTCAGAATGATATAGTGCTTTGTTTACACTAAAAAAAAAAAAACAATAATCAAAGCCCAGACAGCTTTTTAGAAAATGGTTTTACAAATAAGGTATGCATTATAACCTTGTCTTTCCTAACATTTGGATTAATTAAAAAGAGGTTATTTAGGAGTAAGTACTGTCTTACCCTGAAGAAATGTTTTTTAAGGGGATTTCAGATACGTTGGCAGATTCTGTAGGGTGGCAGCTTGGGGCAGAGATCAGTCAAGCTGCTCCTCCTTGGATTGGACCTTCTGACTCCCTCCTGTGAACTCTGGAAGCACAGACTATTGGCCCAGCTCACTTGAATATGAAATGTGCTTGTGTTGCATTCTAGCTCTGTGTCAGAATAGTTTCTTAAAGCTCCTTTCACTCCAGTTTATGAAAGGTGATCAGAGCGGGCAGCCACTAGACATCCTGTTTTTGTGTCTACCATGGTACTTAAAAGAGTAAGAGTAAGTGAGGGGGTCAGCAGGTTGCTTAAGGTTTCTTTCTCAAAGTGTAAGAGTTGGTGACAAGCTAATCAATGAAGGGAAAAGTCCTTTGAAATGAGAAAATAGTGTGCCTCAAAAGGAGAGAAAGAGAGACCAAGGCTGAAAAGAATTTCGACTTTCAAATGCAGGTTTACTTGTTTGTAAGAAAAGTGTGCCTATATTTACTTCAGGTGGGATATCTTCTCTCAAGAAAAATTACATTCGGTGTACTCTCCTTTTGGGCATTACAATTTGACCATTTTATGCTGTTTTGCCACTTCCTGTTGGAAACAAGGAAGTTTAGTCTCAGCAGCTCCAAGGGACCTTGAAAGACCTGCTGAGCTGAAAGAGCGGCCGAGGAAAAATGAGGAGGCCTGATGAATATCATTTGACCTCTTTTGGTGTTTCAAGAGCCCCTAAGTCATGAAGTCTATAGCCACGTGTTATTGGCTGACATCACACAACCCAATTCTGTTCATCTGTGGGGATGCCTCTCTGATGAAGTTGAAAACAGGAACTGTCACTGTGTGTGTGTGTGTGTGTGTGTGTGTGTGTGTGTGTGTGTGTGTAACACAGGACAGTCATGGCGGCGTTCTAGAGGCATACCCCAAAGACCCAACTTCCTATATGGTCTATTGGCATGGTACAACAAAGTCATGAGGACGGGGTAGGATTGTTAAAGATTTCTTAGAAGAAAGATTTTATTTATTCCTTAGTTTCAAGTCCCAACATGAATAAACTACTGAGGTCTAAGAGAAATGGGAGGTCAAATTCAAACCTGGGGCAAAGACTGTTCTAGGTAACGTTTGTGTAACTTTTCTTCAGAAGTTCAGGGTGGAGAGAGTAGGTTTGTCTTCCAAGATCCCTTGGAGTTGCTGACTGGCAACTATTACACAGTTGAAGGCAGATGGGCCTCCCTCTGTTTCTCACTGTATCTTATGATCATAGCTTATTTGCAAATAAAGATTGCTCTATTAGAAAGTCTGTCTCTGGATGATTCTGTTTCCTGTTTGTCTTTTCAGAATCTTTTCTGCATGATCACGACAAGTTAAACAATGGGGAATTATTTTATATAAATTGTCAGATTATAAACGTACTCAATTATGCTCCATTTGGGATTATAAATGTACTCAATTATGCTACATTTGCTCAATAGCATAACTGTTGACCATGCTCTCTGGTATTGAATAGCAGTCAATTAGTAATCCCTCCCTCTGGTATCTTTTCTTGTCTGTAAAGACATCTTCCATAGAAGGCTGTGAGATCAATAGGAGTGCCATCAAACACCATGGGAAGGCTGAACAGGTTGGCTATTACCCTGTAGGAAAGATGTGCAGAAGAACAGAGCATAATCCAAGTGAATGGATTCTACTGGAGCTAATCATTTGAAATGGTGCCTAATCTTCCCGAAAGCTATACTATTATGAAAAATAGAGAATGTGAAATCATAGCCTCTTCCTTTGAATGCATCTGTAAACAGTATAACCCCATCTGGTGCTCTTTTAACCACTGTCTTTCTCAAACTTTTGTTTCGATTGGCACAGGAAGTGCATGTCTGGGTTTACAACTAAAATGTCCCCCAAAGGCTCATTCACTTAGCATGACACTCAATGACAGAAATGGCTAGAGTTGGGGCTTGGGGGAAGTGACTGGATCATAAGGGCTCTGGTTTCCTAAATAGATTGATTCATGCATAACTTTATAGTTTGATGGGCTGTTGGGGTCTGGAAGAAATGTGAGAGAGGTAACATATCGTTGAAGGAAATGGATCTGTGGGGAGGGTGTGCCCTTGGAGGTTATATTTTGTCCTTGGCTCCTCATCTTATCATGACATGAACAACTTTGCTCCCGTAAAGTTCTTCCTCAGCCTAGAAACAGAGAACAAGCTCATAGAGAGAAACATCTAAAATCATTAGTAAAAGAACATCCCTTTACTTACATGGTTTCTTAAAGGTATTTTGTCACAGTGGTGGACATTAATATAATGAATTTTAGTGGTAGACAGTAATATAATGAATAAATGAATGTAAGTCACCAGAATGCCCTGCAATTCTAGTGGTGGGCAAAAGTAAAATTCTTTTCCAGATGATAGTGACAAAGAGACCAGAGTTGAATGTCAGTCGAGGGAGGGAATTTCCCATGACCAGCAGTAGGCTTCAGGAGGTAGACTTTTGTTGATTATGTTAGTCAGGATTCTCACGTTGTGGGTAATGCTACTCCTGGGTAAATAGTCTTGGGTTCCGTAAGAAAGCAAACTGAGCAAGCCATGAGGAGGAGGCCAGGAAGCAGCTCCGGCCTACAGATTTCTGCCCTGTCTGAGTTTCTGCCCTACATCCTGCCGTGATGAACAGGGATGTGGAAGTGTAAGCAAAACAAACTCTTTCTTCCTCGACTTGCTTTGGACATGGTATTTCATCATAGCAATAGAAGCCCTGCCTAGGACAGAAACCAAAACAAGAATTTTAGCAGATCCCCTGGTCTGTTCTTTTCGTCTTCCTCACATGTTACTTTCTTCCCATTTTGGATCACATTTGCATTTTTAGCTGCTGTTTAACGATCCAATAGTTAAAGTATTGGCAAAGTTTAGAAAATAAAACACTTGTTTCCCACCTTCCGTTTTAAGCAAGCGCTCATATCCCATGCTATTGGCTGTGACTGTTTCCTTTGTGAATACGGTGAGCACCAAAACCCCTCCTATCTTCCCTCTCGCATCGATATTTATTAAGGAAAATACTTTAACAATGATGGTCATCTCACCCCAAATAGCATACCTAAGAACTGTAGGTGACCTCACACTCCCTTAACCTTTGACAAATAAGTACTATTGTTTTTAGAAACCAGACTGGGTTTGGGGGAATCTGGTAGTTGGTTCCACAACAATGTAGGCTTTCCTACAGCTGGTTGACCTTTGAACTACCTGAAGACTGACGACACACGAGCTGCTGGAAGAGGATGACTCAACAGTGTCCATCCGTAGAGTTTCTGGAATCTTCAGGCTCCATCTCCCTATCTTCATTCCCGTAGCAGCCCGGTTCATCCAAGCCCGTGTTGACATTGGGTGTCTGCCAGTAGCTGCCTCCCAGCTTACTCAGACCTCAGTCACAACACACATCCTACCTCTGCGTGTCCATCACAAGCTTTCCCTGTTGTCCTCAACTCCACGTGAACTTGGTGAGAGAGGCACAAGAAAGGAAGAGCTTCTGGTTTCTGACATCTTAACTTTAGTCAGACTCCCTAACATTTGTTCAAGTTTTTCCTGACTCCAGGATTCGTTCTATGAGGAAAGCGACACCAATTTTTCCATAACATCACCATGACAGGATATTATAGTTATTCCTACTTCAGGAAAAGAAGTTCAGGTATGAGAAACGTACAGAAAACTTGTTCTGGGTTTCTGTTTTCGAAACTACTATATGGTAAAATTGTTTGGTCTTGGGTCACCTCTCTCCTAGCCCAACCTGTTACCCACCCTCTATCTTCAGTGTGTGGCTTTTGATGACAAGATACAGGCAATGAAACTCACTTGGGAACTTGGTGTCTTAGTTAGTTCTTAATTCATAGGACACTCTGATATTCTGTCAGGTTCTTTAATAGTCAGTTTGACACTACTTTGCAACATGGTTTGTTTACAGGTTATTGTGAAGTTGAATTATCTGTAACCCCAGTATATTTATCTGTATTAGCTCCATCCAGAAAAATTGTTAGTATTAAACTCACAGTAGAAACACTCTTATTTGCCGGAAGGTATAAGAAGAGAAGCAATACTGTCACAGTGTTAGTAAAAAAAAAATCAGTTAAAAAAAAAGACAACTCTTTTAATACTTAAATTTGAAATAATTGAGCTTGGAAGAAAAGAAGAACACAAAAAGAGAAAAAACCACTTCAGCAAGATTTTTGAAGTGGGAATACTTTCTAGGGTTTTAGGCGTAAGTGCTCATGACACACCACCTACTTTCCTTTCAAGTTTAAAAGCTTTTCCCAAATGTAATGTAACAGTTTGGGTAGTTACTCGTTTGTACCTTTAGAGCTGCAAAACAACACAAACTATGTATCATTTACCATTTCATTTTCTCCCGGGAGTCAACAGTCGCACCCTTGACTCAAACAGAGCTGGTGGCTGGAAGATGGAGAACAGGCATCCAGCTAGAAGGAGCCAGTTCTCCCATGGGGGCTTTGTAATTTAGCAAACATTTTACCTCCTTCCTGTGTAAAGTGCATTTTTTTTCAGGTTTCGAATGGATTAGGCATGCTTTTGAGAAAATGACATTAAAAACCTTTCATAGAATACAAAAGTGAAGGGAATGGATAACTAATTTTTTTTAAACCGGTGGCATTATCCTTTTCTCTGTTCTTTAATTTTCATGCCGAAGCCAAGGTCTCTGCGGGGCGTCTTCTTTTAAGTCTGTTGTTCCCGGGTGCTTATTACCAGGACCTAAGCACGGCTTCAGATGATCCGGTGTGCTTTGTGGCTGTGACAAGCTTCCCAGTTATTAGGTTCTGACCTGTCCCCACTCCGCATTCTTGTATTTGTTTCTTTGTTTCACAGCACAGTTAGTCGCCGGGGTGGAAAAATGTGTTTTAACCCACGGAACCGAAAGATTGCTTCTTTGTAATTCATGGAACTAGAGTTTAAAGGGAACCTTGGAGGCGGAGACTAGGAAGGCCTGGGTGTGACACTGTTGAGGGAGTTGCTATTTTCAATACATGCCACAAGGTCATTAATTAGAAACTAAAGCAAGTAATTCGAACTGAATCAGGATCGGTTCCTGTGAACCCCCAAACCCCTGCTCCAGGTTCCCACTTTGTTCCAGGTTAAATGTACTTGATTTTAGCCTCATCCAGAACTTCTAAGACTTCAATAGTCGACGCCACAGATAGTTTCCCCCTGTTTGTAGGAGAAGGAGCAATGGAGATCCCCAAATTGGATTATTTTCACTTTGATTGCCTAGCTAGTCATATTGGTAGTTCTGCTTATATGAGCCCCTTTGAAGTTAGTCCTGGAATGACTTTGTTCTCTGGGGATGCTGGGTTGAACTCCTAAAAGGACATTCATTCCCCAGAGGGTATGAAATTTGCCTTCCCCTAAGTTCTCAGTGGAGCAATGCATACCATGGGGTCCTATTTCCTTTTTACCTTCTACTCAGAACTGAAGTAGAAGGACTTCCGTGAAAATGCCCCATTGCATCACAAGGTTCAAATCAGCAGCTGAAAGCCTTTTCTCCCGATTTCAAGATTCCTAGGTCCCAAGCGAACCGGACTAGTGATTTTTTTTTTCTTTCTGTTGAGTTGCAGTTCAGAGAGGTGCTTTTGAAATTTTATAAAGTAACATTTCAGAGAAGTTCTTTCTGATCGTTTTTTCCCCCTGGGACACAGCAAACAAGTGGAGGAGAGGTGGCTAGTAGTCATGATATTTTCACTGTGTAAATATTGACACTTGTAACTTTTTATGTATGTCCCTTCATCCTTAATGTTCTTTTGTCATGTATTTTTTTGCCATAGCAAAGAGGCCAGTAATATACCAGCTGATCTCAATGACTGGGTTCTATATTACTGTAAGCTCAAAAGGTCTGATTTTCATCTAATGGAACACATATGCCTCTCTCATATTCATGATATCCTAAGTTCTAAAATCTCTTCAAAAATTTTTTCTTAAAATACTGGTTTCAAATAGCATATTTATGGTAATAAAACTGAGTAGATCCACTATGGATATATATACATATATATATAGGCACACACATATATTACTATATATATATGATTACTTATACATATGGTTTTATGTATATAAATGGCAAAAAGCAATCATCATTCAGATTAATCACCAACACATGCTGTTACTAGCATATTTTAATTGTTTTCTGATCACTTCTTTGGTACCACACAATGTACATTTTACAGTACCAGCTGCTGCTTTCTCAAGTGTTTTTGTACTTTTGCAGAAGAGGATTGGAGTTAGAAGGCCTTACTTGTTATATGACTTTAACCATGTCCCATATATCCCCCCCTCAGTGAGGCTCATATTTTAATTTGCCGGGTAGGAGACACAGTATTGGTAATGTCTATAGTGAGAATTCCAGGAGATGCTAATAACATAGGTGAGCACAGATGTGCCAACTCTCGAGGGCTATCTGAATGGCCGGCACCATTATTAGTGTTAAAGGAGCTGCGGGATTCCCTCGAGACGGCTCATTACGGTGCCCAGAGAGCCGAGATGTGAAATCTACATTTCTCAATCAGAGACCTTCGCCACTTATCCAGGATATCACCCCACTGGGGATACATAGTGTGTGGACCACGTTGCCTAATTGATTCCCATAGGCCAGATCGGCTTCTCTGGAGAGACGGTTTCTATGAATCAGATAAGGGCTGGCCTCATTCACCTCCAGGATCCTAATTCTCAGAATGTAGAATTTTTAAAATTAGAACAGGGGAAACTCTTCTGGAACGGAGCTAAGACTGCAAATTAGAATGTCAAGATTATTTTGCAGCCGAACGTTTGTAAGGGAAAACAAATGCATTCACAACCAGGGTTTTGAGTAGGCTCCAATTTTTCCACAGGAAATGGGGAACTCTGTTCATTTCAGCTATACGGATTGCTGTTATTTACTTCCGCAGCCATATGTTTTGTGTTTGGAAATGTTTCAAGGGTCCACAGGTCACCCTTTCCCCTTGAAGTTTGTTCCTTCCCCCTCTCCTACTGTTCCCACAGGTTCCAAATGATCTCCCTCCTCTTCCTTAGTTTTCTTCTGTATATTTTCTGTTCCCATCTCCTAACCCCGCCCGCCCCCCGCTGACCTCTCATTTGCTGTATTTGTGCATAATTCAAGGCACCGTGAATTAAAATCACCAACTTTAATTCTGCTTCCTTTTCCTTCAGCACCGACGACTTCTACTTGGGAAGGGTGAGGAGTGGAGTTAGATAGGAGAGTCGAAGGCTCGATCTGTTCCCAGAGACCAACTAATTTGGATAGAATACTGCTTCTCTCTCTGACACTCATTCTTTTCAGTCCTACTCCGAGAAGCCTGTTCCCATCATGCCTTGTGCTTTTCTCTGAGAGTGGCTGGGCTGCCATCTCCTTAAGAACCCTTTATGGTTGTTGTCTGTCGCCTGTCAGTACTTTCTCTCCCTCCTTACTGATGCACCCGGGTAGGCTATAGAGCTCTCTTGTGCCTCTCATATGTTTATGCTCCTCCGCTGCCAGGTTAGGGATGATTCATTATTTCTCTATGCTAGATATTAATTGTGGAAAAAGATTGCTCTGGTTCATTTGGCTTATGTGTGCACTATCTCAAACAAGAGAAGAGTTCAAATTCTTGCTAGCTCTTGTCTGGCTCTCTTCACTGGCAGGCAGCCCTTTTCTAAGTGCGATGTGGACTCATGATCAGAAACATCAACATTCCCTCTTGGTTATTCCTTTTATTTCACACTCAAAATCAAGTGTGTGTGTGTGTGTGTGTGTGTGTGTGTGTGTGTGTGTGTATGTGGTGTCATATATATGCATGTGTGTATGTGATGTGTACATATGTATATGTATATTATGCATATATGGTATATATGTGTGTATAATGTATATGTGTACCTGTACGTATATATTTTTCTATGCTTTTGATTTCAGCATTAATGATGTGTGTGGCACCAAAATTCTTCACTTGGTTTCATCAAATTATTTTGCAGCCATGATGTCATTCGTTTGCTTTAGTTTTGGATCCAATATTATCATATCTTTGAACAGTTAGTTTTCTTCATATAGTTTCTGTTTTCAGATCAACATGTGCTTTTCCCCTCGTGTGCTATGTCATTCTTAATTGTATGTTCTCTCCCCTCACATGGTCACCCAGATAACTTCTTCCTCTCTAAGTGCTTACAACCTTCAAAATCTTGTGCATCATAGATGAAAAATGGCCAGCTATCTGAACTTTGGAAGCATAAATCAGCAGTGGAGAATGAATATGATGTCTGGCTTGGACAAATACAATGACACTTTTGGCATGAGTGCTTGTCCTTATAAATTCAAGTGATCCCTGACCCAGCCTACCATAGCCTGAATCATCAGAAAACCCCTCAATATTTTAAATGTCACATCTTTCTTTCCATCGTATTCCCTGAAGAATTTTGTGACACCCCTGATACCAATCGGTTATACCTTTTATTCAAATTTATGACTGGTTTTCTGTTTACATTGCAAGAAATGGGAAAAAGTATTTTACTGACAATAGTTAGGTTAAGTATTTGGATCGTAAATGTCTCATTTAATCAGAGAACTTAGCAAACTGTAGTTTGAACTTCATCATAAACTGTCCAAAGTACATTGCAATGTATATGTAACTTTATTACAAAGAAGGAACTTAATTAAAAGTAATGCATATATAAGGACCTCAACCCAGTTGTAGCACTGGTTTTGTTATTAAACACCCCAATGTTGTGAGTTTTTCGTCGGTTCCTGGGGATTTTTGTGCACCGTGTTTTCATCATACTTACTTTGGCTCACCTGTCTTGCATTCTCTACCCACCAAATCTGCTTGCTTTCCCCCACCAATCAAGTCCAGTTCATGCTGCCAATATAGTGTTGGATGTGGGACCTTCCCGTGGAGTTTAGTCAACTTCCTGGGAGTGATATTCTTTGATAAAACTGACAGTCCCTCTCCCAGGAGCTACAAGTAGCTCCTTGTCTAGGGGTGTGGCTTCATGCTCATTTCCTCTCTCTAGGGTGGCATTGCTAGGGCATGCATGGCTCTTGTGCTACAACGTTTGATCTGAGTTCATATGTGCCATTGCCCTGTTGTATTCAGAAGGTACTGTTGTGGTCACCCAGTGCCTCTGGCTCTCATAGTCTTTCTACCTGTTCTTTCATAATGATCACTGAACCTTAGGGTTGAAGATTCTGAAGTATCATACTCATTGTACCTTGGCCAGTTGTGGGTTTCTCTGTTAATCACTGTCTACTGCAAGGACAAGAGTCTTACATTCTCTGATGTGGGTTGTGAGATAATATGTAGATTATATTTTAAATATATCAATGTAAAACATACCATAATTGATATACAATCTCTCTATATAGAGAGAAACACATCATATATATGTGATATTAATCTCTATATATGTAGATATTAATCTCTCTATATCTCTATCTCTATCTACATATATAGAGAGATAAGTAGGTAGTTTTATAACATGTTCATATATATTATATCAGAAGAAGTCCTTTTAATACTATACCCATTTTGCAAAGTATTGTAATATGTTTTCCTTTGGGCCTATGACATATGTACCCACAGATTCTTGGCTCAATAGTAGTGTTAGATATAAATTTTTCATGTAGAGAGGGACTAAAATACAAGTTTTAAAAAGTGATTGGTTACTCTCAAAATGTTCATGTTACTATTGGACCACTGGTCAATGTCTTGACAGGTCATTTATTACAGTAATGCACAGAGTTCATGGCTAGGTAAGACTAATGGCTACTTTTTTCCCATGATAGCATGCGTAGCTTCTTCTAGCATTATACAAACTAGTTAGTGGGAATGAAGCGTCCAGGTCAGTACCAGCTTGGTATCTTCATGCTCTGAGACTCCAGTACATGGTATCTTCAGCAATAGACTATTACTGTCAATTGGAATGGGAGTGGGGGGGGGATAAGCCAGTAGCATTGAAAATGGCCTGTAATGTTAGGAGGGGTTTATAGGACTATAGATCTGTAGGGAATCAGTGGCCATCAACTTCAAAAGAGGCAACCAATACCTTGTTTTGAAGTTTTTGTTAATTAGCCTTTGGTGGTTCCAAATAACTTGTCCCATTATAAGGTAATTACATTCTCTCTCTCTCTCTCTCTCTCTCTCTCTCTCTCTCTCTCTCTGTGTGTGTGTGTGTGTGTGTGCGTGTGCATGTGTGTATTTAAAGCATCTACGGTAGTAGGTAGCTTTATAACATGTTCTTTAGAAAGGTCATTAATATTATCCATCCATCTTTTAGTTCATCTTCTATCCTGTCCTCCCATTTTCTACCACAATTCTATCTTGTTAACCTTTATACGGTGTGCTCATAATTTCTTAGCACTAGGATCTCATACAAAATGATAAGCTACATTTAAAGAAATTCTTACTTCATTCCAGACCCTGTATTAAACACCAAGATATGGTACCTGATTTTACTCTCAGGATAATTGCAGCAGATATGTTTATTACCATCCTTGTTTTACATCTTTGAAAGTGAGGTGAGAACGAGCAGGAGAACAGCGTGAGCTGTAGAGGCTGAGAAGACAGACTCCTCCAGGGTTCAGATCTTGCCGTCAAGCATCTTGTCTACTTGGAGGAAGCCTTGCCTTTAAAGAGGCTGTTGAGCTAACCTGTGAAACATAGGCTTCTTTTCCTTCTTTCCCTTCTATTGAAGCTCACTGACCTGGCTGTTTGGGGTGGAGATGGAAGGTCCTTTGCAATTTGGACACAGTCTCTTGTCTTGAAATATTTGCTGTCTTTAATTATTGGTCATCCATGATTAATAATAATTTCCCAGTGAGTTTTAGTGCCTTTGTAGCTGAGGATGAAGTAAATGATTGGCATTGCTCTCTCGGTGACAATTAGTAAGGCACACACGGAAGGAAGAAAACAGAAGCCCTGTGAGGAGAACACTGGTGTCTGTTCAATCTGCTTATTCCAGTACACAAGGCTTAAGAGAAGCGAAGACGATGGTCTGGGATTAACTTTAATCTTACTGGAGAGGCTGCAGTGTATGATAACTCTGGAAATAATTGAAAAGTTATCGTTGAACTTCAGGTGGAATTTTATAGGCCCTCTAAATACAGACAAGTGACTGTGAAGAAGCATAGTGCAATTTTAAAGTGCATCTGATCAATAAACACTTTCTGATTGATTTGGGTCAGGCTAGTAGCTGCCCATTTGGCCGATTATCATGAAGAAATCCACATGAACAAAATTTCCCTAGTTAACTCCTAATATTTGATAGTATCCTGGATAGATAAAGTATGAGCCTACTTATACAATGACAAAGAAGAGACAATTAATTTACTTGCAGATGTTCTGATGATTTATGTATTGTCTGAATAAACCCAGAGACTCCTTTGTAAAACCATAAGAGGAAAAACTTAGGTTAGGGTTGAACATTATTGACCATATATGGGAAAAATTCCAATCATGTTTCCTTCTTTTAATGAAATATAGAATTCTATTGTGGAAACAATGGAAACCTATTTCCTCAGAAAAGTCTTCAGAACTGAAGGTGTGGACTCACACTGGAGCCATGAGGTCAAAGCATAGAGGAAAATTTATTACTAATAAATGTCATGTCAAAAGCCCTGAGTTCTTAACGCCAACCACATGTTAGTTAAGATGTCTCCTGGAGCAGCAGGAAGTTAGAGGGGACTTTAGTTGAAATATTTTTAATAATAATCTATTTTACATATGCTATAAGAATAAAAATATTTGTATTGGCTCATTTGGGGGATATCACTAATAAATTTAGGAGTTCTAGGTTTGGGAGGCTAAAGAATCCTAATTAAGTTGTATTTCTTTCACTCTTAGTTGTGCTGTTAAGCAAATTGTCCGACTTACTATTTTCACTACATAGCTTCAGTTTTTGTAGCTGTTTAGGAGCTCAATGGTAGCGCTGCCCTTGCAGACTAATTGTGAAAACTAGTAAGGATAATTCTTAGTGAGGTGACCCAAGCTCAGAAGGAAAAATGCACAAGTGCTCCTTCATATGTATCGCATGGAAGGCACACATGTACATGTGTAAGCAGGTGTACATATATAAACCCAGTGAGTATATAGTGTGCCATTTCTAGAGGAGACCAAAAGAGAGTAATATTAGGAGGTAAGGAAGTGGAGACTATAGTGAAAAGAATGCCAAAGGAATGAAACAGAACACAAAACTAATTTTTTTCTAGTTAAAAGTTAGAACAAAGAGGTGAACAACGCATCCTAGAGGGTCGAGAAATTGATCTTACAACATAGCTGGCACTTTTTCTTTTTTAAAGGTTATACCATTTCCGGTGGTTATCAGTTTTGAACTACGGTGTGCTTATGTTCTCATATTTGTACAGGGCATTTGATATTTGTTCGTTAACTTTAGTCTCAAGTTAGTAAAGTTGTAAAAAGTTCTAGGTGTCTGAAGACAGAGACCAGGCTCAGTCACTGGAATCCAAACCACCTGGGCTGTTCTTGAGTTTGAGCAGATGTGAAGAGTTGGCATCCAGTGTAGAGAAGACGCCATGATGGAAGCCACCGGGATGTGAGGGCCAGCTTGCCATGGAGTACTTCAAATAGGACGCGGTTTGCTTTGTTTTGGTAGTACTTCGTGCTGTCCCTTTGAGTTTCAGCTCCATATTCAGCTGTTTTGATTTTTTCATATCTGTGACCCTGACTTCTTGGGGACCAAATGTCCCTCAGTTGTACAAGACAGAAGATGGGAATAAGAATTATTCTTACCTGTGTTACTGCGACTCTCAGGAACAAGTCTGAGTGGGAGAAAGGGCAGCAGATTTATCGTTAAAAATAGGCAAAGCATTCAAGAAGTCTTTAGGACCATCTCCTAAAGCGTGAGGCAGAATAGTAAGCTTAAACACTTCAGCTCTCACATGCTTTCTAAATATACTTAATGAAAGTGGCTAGCTTTGAGTGCTGGGAAAATCCTTTCAGTGTGGGTGGTCTTGAGGATTTTATTTAGGACGAGAAAACTACAAATCCATATTTTTATCAGAAATTCTTTTTTCTTCCTCTACTCTGCCCCATTTGACCTGGACTCTGTATTTTGCTCTGACTTCAGCGGGAGACAGGAGTGAGAACAGGCTACTTGTCACGAGCTATGACTTACTATACTCTAGTGTAAGCTGACAGCCAAAACGGCCACTGCTGTAGGTTTCTGTTAGCACACACAAAGCTATAATCGAACCTAATGATTTTAGTCCCTACGTGGTCCATAGGGTCTGTGTGCCTTTTACACTGTACACTTCTTTTGCATGGGACCTTCTTTCCAACTGAGCAAAGGCTGTCAAGTGAAATAAATTTCAGAAGTGCAGAGAAGATATCAGAAGAGCTGTCTAAATTTAATCTCTCCATTCTTTTCCTATCTCTAGGTGTCATTTCACTGTGAGTTTAATGAGCTAAGTAGTTATTTGATTGCCTGGGGTAAAGTTTCCAGCCACCACTACTAGTAGCTTGTCAAATGTCCATCAGTAAAATCTGATGAACATTCCAAATACCTTTGGAATCCAACCATCTCCTATAAAATCCCCTTTCCTGTTTACAAAACTAGCAAAAGACAACACAAAGGTGAAGTTTTTTTCCTTAGAAAATGAAGACAATTTTGAACATAAGCCTATAGTAAAATTAATCAATATATATATACACTAGTATAAATTTATTGGCTGGGATAATTACTAGTAGTCTGCCTTATGATTCTCAAAAGCACTTTGCTTTGCACCTTATCTAAATCATGAGGCATGTGGAAATTTAAGGCCTAAGCATGTCGGAACCACTTTCCTATCAATGTGAAAGAATGTACAAGACACAAACCTGGCAGCATGTGTGACTTCTAGAATCATTAGTGTACTTAAAAGCACTACTGTATTCAGTGTTCATTTTCAAGTGCCTGGTAACTCAGGACTCAAGTGTGTATAGAGCTTGAATTAATCACTTATTAAAATGCTTTATATTTGAGCACAGACTTTTTTTAAACAGAGTGTACTGGACATATCTTAAAAATAATGATAGTGGGGAAAATTAAAGAGAAATTAATGACTGGAGGCAGAAAGATCATTAAAAGTTAAGTTGAAGTGTAGAGTATATTTATTTTCCCCAACATACATACACATATGGCTTAAAGGATAGTAGAAACAGACCAAAGTTGTACTTTTTGAAGTTCTTAGTAGCCAATGAAAATAAACAAGCACAGTCATGTGACTCACAATGTTCACTGGGGCAGAATGGTAGAGATACGAGGAACATCTATGCTGTTGGACTGCGATGTACAAGGAAGCTAGAAGAGGCTCAGGAAGAGTCACGTCCCCCTTGCTACCCTTTCCCTTACTTTGGAAGCCTTCCCACACCAACTCGTCTCAGTTCAGCCCCAAACTCCTACTTGCAATACTTCTGTGTATTTCCACTGAGCTGCCATCTAGGTGGAGTGTGATGGCCTTTGATAAGCCTTACCAGTTGCTGGAATAACTTCCTGGTGGTACATCTAGCTGCATCCTCTCACTGTGCCTCTTTCTTTGCTGGCCTCATCCCCAAACCTCAGCTTCTGCCTGAGCCCATTCTATGGGCTCGTCGTCATTACTTCTGCTGTTTGCTCTCCTCTGGTCTTTTCTTCAATGGTCTTTCAATTCCATTAATTTCCCTTTTCTGTATTTTCAGAATTCCTTCTCCTGAATGTTTCCAGGTTATTTCAATGGTAGAAATCTATTAGACATCTGAAAATCCCCACTTAATTTTTACTGAGACTCATTCTTTCTCTTCCAGGTGCCACATATCATTGACCCCCAAATTACCTGTGTTTTCCTAAATACCTGCCCTTATTTCTAGACTCCAGCATGATCACTCTTCTCTAAAATTCCTTATGCTTTGAGGTCCATGTCATTAATATATCATTCATTTCTTGACTCAACCTCTCATATGAGTTAGTCTTGCTTGACACATGAACATCCATGGAGCTCTTAGTTTCTAAGATTCTTAATTGACTAAGTATGTTTGCCTCAATTTCAGTAGCTCATTTCTATGGACACACTCCAGAAGTATTTTATCTTCTGAAATAGTAGATATCTGACTTTGAAAAAAATGATGAACAAACAGACAAGCAAGCAACTCATTATATCTCTGTAGATCAGCTTATAGCTCTTAAAATTAAATTCAAGATTCTTAAAGTAGGTAAGGCTCTTTTTAATGTGACTGGTACCCCTTTTCTAATACCATTAGCCTTTCATACTCAATTTGCATGCTTGCTTTGGCTCTTAGTGAACCAATTGTTTCTTCTTTTCTTTCTCTCCTCTCCTCCCCTCTTCTCTCCTCTCCTCTTCTTCTGTCCTCTCCTCTCCTCTCCTCTCTTTTCTTCTCCTCTCCTTTCCTCTCCTCTTCTTTCCTCTCCTCCCCTCTTTTCTTTCTTTGCTCCCTTCCCCTCCCCTTTCCTTTTCTTTTCTCTCCCATCCCTTCTCTTATCTCCTCTTCTCTTCCTTTCTTTTCTCTCTCTCACTCAGCAAGTCTTTCTGTCATGCATGTACCTGTAAATAACCTCTGACTCAGATAATTTTTTTCATTTTGTTTTGAGAAAATCTTTCCTAAAATTTCTGAAACATGGCAGGCCCTCTATGCACTTTAATCACTATGTATCTCAAGATCCAATACACTTGTCTATCTATAACCAAATTGCCCATCTCAAATAGGAGCTGTTTTTCTCTTATTTGTGTATGTATCTATGATGTCCCTCGCCCCCCAATTTTTCTTTTACTTATTGAAAACTGATTTTCTTTCTACTCAATGACTAGATTCTGGAGACAAATTTAAATCTTATTCAATGAAAATATAATCTTACTACATTGGCAATATGGTGCATAAATGTCCATCGGGGGGCTTGGAGACAGAAAAGCCCTTATCAGCATATTATTTAGAAACACTGTAGTGTTGTAATTTCTTTCTAATTTGTAACCTCTTGGTATCCATTGATAGCAGCAGGCAGTGAAATAAAGATTTAGGAATAGCCAAAAATATGTAACTTCATATGGGAAAGTATATACTGAATGTAGAAAGATAAAATTATAGAACTAGAAAAAATGGAACATCTGATCATGTCTTGTTTTCTTCTGAAGGATGTGGGGGGATGGAAATTTTCTGTGGCAACACAGATTCGACTTTCTATATATTGTCATCCAACAGTCGCAGTTTGTTATATCGTTGAGTTTGACCCAGCACTTTGCTTGCCGTTGCACTGCATGGTGTTCAGATCCTGTTTGTATTCCCATAATGCTTCATTGTTTACATGACCTCCCTGTCACAGGGGACCGTGACTCCTACTGATTAGCATCTCACTGGAGTGTCTGCCACAGGCCACGCCTACTCCATTTAACTTTGAACCTATGCACTTCCAGTACAGGACTCCAGGAACTGTGATTTGCATTGACTCTGTACAGGTTCAAGCCCACCGGAAGCCCACAGTCACATAATCTTGGGAAACAGGGATTTAGCAACATCCTGATTGTCCTTGTGCAATGTACCTTTAGCTGTTGGCTGGCTCTGGCCTTTTCTCTCTTTCTCTTCTTTACTTGGAAGTGTGTTTCCTGTTTATATGAACTGCGGTCATCCAGAGGCCCCCACAGGCAATAAATCTTACAGCATAAAGGCAGATTAAGATAGGAAAACATTCTCTTCCCCACTGTAACGGATAAGGCACCCCTGAAGCCAGGAGTATGCTCTTTATATACTCAAAAATGTCCTGTGTGGGTTGTGCACAGAGGACCCAGAGCCACAGAGCATTTGTCCCTATTCCAGCCCCTAACAGCAGAAACTCTGGGAAGCAAACTAGAGCCTGAGGCCAGGAATAGAAGTGTAGGGATCTGATGTGTGTGGATAGTTATGAACAGAATGAGAAAGACAATTGCTTTCTCACATCCCTCCTTGAACCTTTCATTTGTGTTCTCTGTGATAAAATAGAAGAAAGAGAACCCTATCCATTTGACTACAAAATGAACTACACTCAGAGGAATAAATTCTCTCCATCTTATGGGTTATTTGTTTAATTTACTAGAGTTTTTCAAATAATAGGATATTAGCATCATTGAGCTTTCCAGGCAATAGTCTCCCTTTATAGACTGATACTGAGAGGAGTTCTTCCTTGAGCCTGAGGACTCCAGTCTTTCCCAAGTCATTCTCTTTTTTTTTAATATTTATCTTTTTATTTTATGTATGCAAGTACATCATTGTCTTCATGCACACCAGAAGAGGGCTCTGGATCCCATTACAGATGGTTGTGAGCCACCATGTGGTTGCTGGGATTTGAACTCAGGACCTCTGGAAGAGCAGTCAGTGCTCCTAACCGCTGAGCCATCTCTCCAGCCCCTCCCAAGTCATTCTTAACATGCATCTTCATCTCTCGTCTGCTTCCATTCCTTCCACTAACACATTTCCACACTATTGATGTAGGGTTTGCTCATGGTTCCTTCTAACAGCAGGCTAAGCAAAAGCTGGAATCCTGACATACCCTCCCAGATAGTGGGACTATTAAACTCAAACCTTATTTTGTCCGGTCATTTCAGAAAAGAGTGAGCTAAGCAGACACAGGATCCAGGAACGTTTCCAACACTGATGGAGAATGTACCCAGGCGACAGTGCACAATGAAGGCTGTGCAAAGCCCAACTTCTAGAGGAGAAGTCCGCCAACTTCCAGGAAGAGTTTGGTGGGCGTTAGTAAGCACAGGAAGAAGGGAACGAAGAACATGTTGAGGAGAGATGGAAAGTGTATATGGAGAAAGGGTACAGAAAAGACCCTCCAACCTCCACTGCAAGGGACCCAGTGTCACAGGACTGGGTCATAAATCTCATAACAGCTTTTCAGAGTTTGAGGAGTTTCTGTTTATACGTCAGGCCAACACAGCTGCTTCAATTTCACTGTGTGGGTGTTTATCTTTGTGACGTTCAGCTTGAGTTTTAAAGGGCGATGAGCGACTAGTGAAGATGACCATGATCCGTACTGAGTTTTTTCAAACTAAATACTTCAACCCAGTCAGACTGTTATCAAGAAATCTGACAAGTGTTGGAGAGGATGCGGTGAAAGAGGGAGGCTTATTCACTGCTAGTGGGAGTGCAAATTAATACATCCGTTATGGCATTTAGTTTAAAGATTCCTGGGGCTGGGGATTTAGCTCAGTAGGGGCTGGGGATTTAGCTCAGTGGTAGAGCGCTTACCTAGGAAGCGCAAAGCCCTGGGTTCGGTCCCCAGCTCCGAAAAAAAGAACAAAAAAAAAAAAAAGATTCCTAAAAATTAAAAATAGAGCCAGTATATGACTCAGTTGTTCCACTCCTGGACATATGGCCAGAGAGTTCTATGTCCTATCATAGAGATATTCACACATGTGTTGATATTACATCTGTTATGACAAGGAAATGCAAACAACTTAAATGCCCATCATCATCCGAATGGGTATGAAAATGTGATGCATATATAAAATGGAATATCATCCAGCCTTAAATAAAGATGCAATCATAAAATAAGCAGGGTTGGAAAGTATAATATTAAGTGAGGTGACTCAAAACTGAGAAAGAAAAACAAAACAAACATATTCAGCACCATGTGTGAATCCTTACCTCTGATATATAGGTGTATATATATCTTTACATATATATATACATAATTCATACATGTAAGCAAATGTAAGTGTGGGTATAGTCAACATTTAGATAGGAGGCAAAGCGAGGAGAGTGGGTCATGTTTTTCTACCAAGTCAATGTGCTACAGCAGAGGTATTTGCCATTGGCTTATCTCAAGGGAAATAAATTATCAAGTGAACTAAAAACTTTTATTAGGTGCTTATTTTCTAGTGACTGTGAACTCACAAGTTATAAACATAATGTTGGGATGGGCCCTGTACTCTTCAACTAGTTAGCCACCTAATCGCCCATCTCCATGGTAACACATCTTATGTAACTAGAACTCATTATCAAACCCAGAAATCCATGTTTTCATAATCCTATTAACCAGTTCTTGAGTACTTTATTCTTGTACATTTAGTTCTAAGAGAATTGACCACATATATGGAGGCATTTCATCATCAATATAAATAGAATGCACAGCTCTTTCCTTAGCACAAAGGAATCTTTCCTCCTACCCATTTGCAGTCACCTCCCATTAGATGTTTCTGTAAGGGAGAGAGAGCACCATGTAGACCTTTTTCTTTACTGCTTTTTGTGGGACACCAAGTTATTTTATTTAAGTAAAAAGATAACAATTTTTAAAACCTTGAACTAATATTATAAAAAATAAATCTTTCAAATAGAGTTCATGACATAGGTAATGTATCGTACTATAATATGTAGTTCAAATAACTCATACTACCCTTTCACAGAAGCAGAGACAGATTGGCAGGTTGTAAAGTCGTACTACTGACAGGCAAGGGAGACAGGATTGTCATAGGGTGGTAAAATGCTGGCCTGAATATAGAGAACACTTCTCTGCTTTGTCCGGTGAGTAAGGATTTTGACCAAACTATGCAGCTGGCTTCCTGTGTGTAGAGTTAAAATTGATCCTATATTCCTTATGGTACATTTTTCACAGCATTAGGCGATGTCTTAATGTCATAGCAGTGCCTATTTCTTGCAGGGCAGAGAGAAGACATTTGTGTACAGTTCTTTACATAGAAGTTAAGAACTAAATGGTATTTATGGAGGGAATTCCATGTGTACATGCTCTGGTACAGCCAGGTAACGTGCAATCATAAGAAGAGAGATTAAGATATGGCAAAGGATTTTATATTCTAGATGTTCTCATGGCCAAACTTGATGTAACAGAAAAAACCCACTTATATGCCAGAGAGCTAGAGATCCTCTCTGAGAAAGTGCAAAGGTATACAAAAAATAGAATTGCTTTCAGGGAAGCGATGGCTTACCCCCAGGAGAGCTTCCTGTAACCTGGTAGATCTGCTTCCCCCTTCCTACTGCTGAGATTGGCTCATGTGTCCTCTAATGATGAAATAAAAAGGCTAAACCAAGACAAAAATGGCCATAGAGCAGACAAAGCCTGAACAAAAGGAAGGAAAGACACATTGAATCCTTTCTGACCTCTGGAGTTCCCTCTGTTATAGGACTAGATTTGGGGGGAGTGGGATGGGGTATGGGGAGTAGGAGTGGGGGGTGGTGGATGGGAAGTGGGAGTGGGGTTGGAGGTGGGGTGGGGAATGAGAGGTGGGAGTGTGGGATGGGAGTGGGGGTTGGGGGTGAGGATGGGGGTGGGCTACCCAGCTGTGGAAAGCTGGTGGTCCCTGAATAGCAAATCTTCAAGTCATGAGCAAGGATTCTTATGTGGGAATTTCTCCCAATAGGCCTGGAAAAAGAAGAACTCCAGGATCTCCATGTGGGACTTGGTGAGAAGGGAGAGTTATTGTAGAAACTAGGACTATGGTTCTCGTTCAAGACAGGGTTGGAGATGCAAAGGCAGAGGTTTCTGAGCAAGCTTGCTCTCCCCCTCTGACTTGTCTCAATAGGTCTTTCTAGGAGAAAAGATACAGCACATAAGACCCAATCATAGTTTTCCAGTCTTCCTTTTGAGTAGTTCTACTTAGTTCTCAGATGATGCAAGGCATTTTTCTTAGACGCAGTAGAAGAGTGGATTCTGTTTTAGAATCTATTCTGTTAATCTGGTTCTTTTCATTGGGCAACTGAAACCATTGATGTTAAGAGTTTTGGATGAACCATGTTTGCTGATTCTTGTTACTTGTTGTAGCTGTGTGTCACCACCCCAACCTCCTGCTTCCTTTGGTTTGCTGCCTTCATAATATTCATTCCTTGCATTTTCTTGGGTGTGATTAACTGCTTCTGTTAAAATTTTCCTTCTACAGTCTTCTGTTAGGATTGGGTTTAGAGATAGATACTGTCTAAATTTGGCCTTATCATGAAATGTCTTTCTCTTGTGTTTGAAACTTTTGCTAGGTATAGAAGTTTGGGCTGGAATCTATGGTCTCTTTCAGTCTGTACAACATCTATCCAGGCCCTTCTAGCTTTTAGAGTCTCCACTGAAAAGTCCAGTGTAATTCTAATAAGTTGGCCTTTGTATGTTGCTTGTTTTTTCTCCCTTGCAGCTTTTATATACTTTCTTTATTTTGCATATTTAGAATCTTGACTACTATGTGACAAGGAGACTTAATTTTTTTTGATCCAGTCTATTTGATGTTTTGTATGCATTTGTACCTTGATAAGCACCTCCTTCTTTATGTTGGAGAAAAAAATTTTTATTTGACTTTGTTGGAAATATTCTTGTATCTTTGACTTGGATTTCTTTTCCTTCCTCTATTTCTATTGCCATAAACCAGTGGGGTTTTTTTGTTTTTTGTTTTGTTTTTCTTTTTGTTTTTTTTTTGTTGTTGTTTGTTTGTACTGTCTCAGATTTCTTGGATGATTTTGTGCCTGGATTTGTTCTGACTCAACATTTTATTTACCAGAGGCACACATTTATGTTACCTTATCTTACAAGAGTGGCTGAGGTTCTCTCTTCCATCTCTTGTACTCTGTTGGTGAGCATTGCCTCTGAGTTTTCCGTTTGAGTTCTTAAACTTTTATTACTAGATCTCCTTCAGTTTGGGTTTTTCTTGAACTGTTTTATTCATTTCCTTTCACTGTTTGTGTCCTTGTAGATTTCTTGAAAGGATTTATTTATTTCCTTTTAAGGACTCATAAAGGCCGTTTTAAGGTCTTTGTCCTGTGCTGCAGCTGCATTGCAATTCTCAGGGATAGCATTGTAGAGCTGCTGGGCTCTAGTGGAGACACTGTACTGGCTGCTGTTGATTGTATTTTTATGCTGGTGTCCAGGCATCTGGGTTTAGGAAGGTTATAACTCTAAGTGCTGATGTCTGGTGTTGACTTTGTTGAGTGGGTATTTTGTACCTTGGTTTCTGTTGCCCTCTCTGACTCTTAGGAGAGTGTGATGGGTATGTGTTGCCTAGTAGAGAATTCTTCTGGAATTCTGATAGGTGTGGTCACTGGAGGTTTGAGGTGAAATTTCTAGATATTGGGAATTGGTACTTAGGAATGAGGACAGACTTGGGGGAGGTCTAGAGGAGGGAGAAAATCAGCGTGTTCCACCAGGATCTGCTTAGTCCCTTCAGAGAATGGGGAGAGGCCGCAATAGGTAGTCTACTACAGAACTGAGGGTGAGCCTGGGAGATTGGATTTAAAGGACAGGAGGGAGAAGTGATAATTCATAAATTGGACTACCCGCCTTCGTGGCTGTAGTGGCCTGTGGGTTCCCAGGGAATGCCTGCTAGAGCTGAGGATTGGGTAAAGCAATGAGTTAGGAAAAGCAAAGTTGGAGGGGAAGATCCATTGGAGATGGGGGCAAAGAGAGAAGGAGGGGCCACATCAGGTGGTCTGCTGAAGAGCTGGGGAAGAGAATGGGGGACTGGGTTGGAGGAAAGGAGAGGTAAGATCTCCAGTTATCCTATCTGCTTCCCTGGCAGAAGGTGTACATGCTTTTGAAGAAATACCTAAGACAATATTTGTTAAAGGCTCATTTAATTTGATTAGCTTGCTTTACAAATTACTTCTCTAACAACAGATTTCCAGAATGATGTTAAGAAATATGCTTATTGCTATCAGTATGTGGCGAGCTGGTCATTTATTTGTCGGCGGAAGGAGCAAAGAGTTGGTTTATCCCTTTTTGTTAACTCAGTATGTGTTGGATGTCAATTTTTATTACTGATTTGATAAGTGACTGCTTTCATCTTTTACCTGTTTGTTGACAATGTGAATAAAAATGTTGTAGAGACTTTTAAAAGGTTCTGTTAATAAAGTAAATTTTTGGGAAATCATTCTGGTTGTTCACTTTAAACTTTGTAAACTCATTTATTTTGACACGGTAGTCACTAACTCAGATAGTAACTTCGGATATTCTAGAAGTATGACTCTCAACCTGTGCGTTGCAACCCCTTGGGCAAGCCTTTATCTCCAAAAATATTTATATCGTGGTTCATGATGTTAGCAAAATTATAGTTATGAAGTAGAAACAAGAGTAATTTTATGGCTGAGGGCTACCACAACACGAGGAACTGTATTAAAGTGCTACAGTATCAGGAAGGTTGAGAACCACTGTTCTAGAATGTTCTAGAGAAGTGCCCATTGAAGAGAAAGCAAGGAAGGCACTGTCTTTCGGAGCAGTTATGAAGAGATTCAAGTCAAGAGATTGACACCTGAAACCCCTAAGCAGTTCAGTGACCTCTAAAAAAGAACTAATTGGCCATGGGTCATCCAACTTCTTCATGTCACTAGCATGTGTGTCAGGCCCACATATGAGCCCCACAGGAGGGAGGAAAGCAGGATCTGCTTAGTACCCTGAGAATGGGGGCCAAGAGGAAAGAGAGGCCATAGCCAGTCTTCAACAGAGCTGGGGATGAGGCTGAGGGATTGGGTTTGGAGTGGAGAAGGAAGTGTGAAGGCCTGAATATTTCCTACCTGCTACTCTGGCCAACGAAATTCTTTTAAAGCTTAATTTTCCTTAGAGATATTCCAAAGACCAAAGAAAATATGAAAATGCTATAAAATGCAGTATATAGAGAGTTATATTTTTACTGGGTCTGTGGTGGGCTCCTTCACAATTGTGACAGGTGTTATGGATTCCTGGCGGCCTCATTTGAGGTATCTTGAAGCATTTTGTTATTTCCTGTTTGTAGGAGTTATTTAATCGTGACTTAAAAATTATTCCTGGCTACACTGAAAACAAAGGACAGAGTAACCTAAAGGAATACCGCAGCAAAAGCAGTCCCCTCCCCTAGATGAAGTGGTACAGGCAATTAGGAATTGCTGAGAGAGGCAGGATTTGTCTTCCTCTATTTGGAAGGCAGGGAGACCTCTATTTGGATTTTCAATATCAAGCAGTCAGCCATGTAATAATATACATACAGTGAGGGTAAATGGACCTTGCAGGTTATATTTATATATTTATTCACATACATGTTATGTGATACATTAGATACAGGAAAGAGCTTTCCACAGGTTTTTGTCATCTATGTCCTATGACATGAAAAGGTGTTTCATATCTAATGGAGAGAAGATGTAGGCTTTGCTATCTCCAGGATTAGCTTTGCCTGAGAGGGTGGTGCTTATCAATGGGGGACGCTGTTTATACTGCAATGGATTGGTTAGTTCTGTGCAGTGTCTGTTGATAGAGTGTGCTGTGTAAGAGAGGTGTGGTCCCTGTCCAACCCCAACCGTCTGCTAGATTGTCTTTCTTAGAGATCCTGGTTGAAACAGATATCTGCTGGATCTTAGGGAAGATCCTGAAGCCAGAAGATTATCCATTGTCGCTCCTGGGACCCTTGTTCCTTTAATCTTTTCATGACTAATCATGATTCGTTGAAAGTGTTTCAAAGGAAATCTTCTGGTGAACAAAGCCAGAGAAGCTACCTACTCTATGTTAATCAAGCCTTGTAGGTTTTTCTAGATACAGGAGATCTTGTCAGAGTTCATATTTAGAAAAATGCACCCCAAGATGTTGTACTTGAGTACACTCCGTCTAGAACAATTATTATTCAGTGTCTGGCTGGAAATCGACTCTCCTGGTTTTCAAGTCAATACCACTAACATGGCAGCCAAGAATCATAGTCCTTTTAAGAAATGAAATAATGAGTAATATCTTATTCTATAGCCCCCTGATTGGCGAGAATCATAGCCTTTGGGTTGGCGTATCTCAAATATCAACTAGGAAAATTTTGTCCCTGTGGGATGTATGAGCAGGTAACATGGGAGACAGAGATTCCTACGAGCACAAGGCCTCAGAATACAAACCATGCTTGCACTGTTCCCTGGATAATCAACTTTCTTTCTAGACAGTTCTTTTCTTGATTGTGAATAATGCCTACATTGCTCTCATTACCATTGACCTTATCTTACTGCCATGGAGATAGAAATCGAAAGAGAAGCATCAGGTTTCTGGTCATGAAGATGGCAGTGCACACATTTGAGGACTGGGGAGATGCCTTAGCCTCTCCTCAAACGGAAGCCGAGCCACCTTCAGCAATGAACTCAGAGATTTATTCCTGTCTCCATTTGGTATCAGACAGCACCTTTTACATAGGCTCTGCAGAGAAAGCTTCCCAGTATACACTTGAGATCACTCAATTAGGTATAATGTTAAGGATTCTGTCCTCCTGTCTCACTACATCATCTGCAAATAGATATCAGCCTCCGAATACCCGAGAAGATTGAAGACAACTTTAGATAACTAGTGAGGACTACACATATTGGTGATCGACCGGAAAGGAAAAGTAGGTGGGGTCACGTGCTGACTCTGCCCGATGATCCAGTGTGTGAGATACGCCACCAACAACTCACAGGCTGTGCAAAACGCCCAGGAGCCCTCCATCTCAGTGTGCAAGTTGGTGCCTCATTTAAAGAACTCATTCTCAGGTGGAATTTGAACCTTAGACTATGAATCTTACTTTCCTATTTTTATTCTTGCTGTTTAGATAAAAATAAAATGTTTGAACAGGACAAGAACAAACACCAGGGTGGAATACCTGAAAACTGTTTTTAAAGAAAGCTGCGTGCTTTGCCAGGGTGCCTTGTAAATTACTGAAGTTTATTTACTTCTTATGTCTTAGGGAAAATTTCATCGCTTAACATTTATTTCTCCAAACACCTGTATTAAGCACCTGCCATATACTACAATTGTGCTAGGAGTTTAGGAAAACAATAATAATATTTCTCAAAATTAATAACGTTTTTACAAATGTTATATAGAATGCCATACACACACACACATGCACACACACACACACACACACACACACACACACACATATATATATATATATATATATATATACATATATATATATATATATATATATATATATGGCCTTATTTGAAGGATGGGCTAGGCCTCTGTGAGGATTTGGAAATAGAAAGCAATTGTTAAGTGAAGAAAAAAAATGAGAATATTATTCCAAGAGAAATTTTGCTCTACGAAATGAATCTTGGGACTGGGGAAGTTAAAAAGTGATTGTTATGACAACAAATAGATGTGAGTTTAATTCCCAGTGCCCACAGAAAAGACTAGGTACAAAACACACATTCAATTCTAGTTCTGGGAAAGTCAAACCAGGAGTATCCCTGGCGCTCACCTACCAGGACTCTAGCTAATGGAGCTCCAAGCTCAGGCCGAGGTTCTGCGAAGAGTAAGGTGGGAACCATTGAGGAAGACACTGATTGGCTAACCTCTGGGCTCCACACACGTGCACACACATGTACACACAAGTACACATGCATGAACACATAGACATATATAAAAAATTAATCTTTTGTGTTTGCGATAAATATTTTTTCCAATCATGTGATTTTTATAAGCCTGGTATTTAATTTTAAACTCAATTATCCAGCTACCTAGAGCTTTTTGCATAATTTTATTGCTTTCTGTTAAGCCATAGAATTTTTCTTTGCCAGATAGAGGTGAAAATGATCGATGGCTCCTGTTTTTCTTTAAAAATTGGACGACTCTAGTGCCATGCTTGTTTCTTCCTTCAGCATTAACTTTTCAATCTAGGGTCCCTGGAGGGAATTTGTGGGGCGACAATTGTGGCATATTGTAAATTGTTTTTCCCGCTCTGTCTTCTGGCTACGGCATGACCAGCACGATCATGAACGCTGTAACTGGCTACCTGCAGAAGGCCTGCACACAGAAACAGCAGAACAGCATGAACGTAGCAAAGAACTAGTTAGGAGGAAAGCAGTGCTCAGAAGGGTTAGGAGGGGCATGGGTATCTTTCATAATGCTTTGTTAACATGGATACAATGGTCACAAGATTAAGTAAAACGTCTGATAGATGTGAAACTTAAATAGGTATCAGCTTAAACAGGAAATCAGAAGATATTGAAAATTGTTCATTTTACTGTGTGTAAGAAATATCCCTTTTAGGGAGAAAAATAGTTTTCCCTTCAACACACATTGACTATTTGCTTCCCCAGAACTATCTTCTAATTTTCTTTCTTGGCACTAACTTGTTTGCTGGTTTGCATAATGAAAACAATTTAGAAACAGAGAGACTCAAGTCTATAGAGTTATTAAACCATGTTTTCAAGCCAGTACATGAAATTTGTGGCCCAGTTGTGACCAGAAAAAGTAGTATTTTTATTTTAGCCAATCATATAATCATCTGGTATGCGAAATATGACATATTCATGATGCTGAAATGTTCTCCCAGCTATATAACAATGTACAAGGTTAACATCTTTGTGAATTTAGCTACATGACGCTAGTCCTGGTAGGCCACAAATATCTGTATGCATCTATAATTAGTCATAAAAATCTTAGGTGTTGTGATTACCTTGGAGTGAATGAGGCACATTTTCTCCATGATGCCCTGACTGACTCTTTGCAGATTTATGGCCCGGAACAAATTTGGTTGTATATTGCAACATCTGCCAGTCTCATTGGTGTCTTATTAAAATAGAAATTCTAAGTATAAAATAGTATCATTGGATGTCACCTCTGGGTTAGACAAGTTTAACTGGGCAAAGGTTATGTTCAAAACATATGGCATTCACTTTCTTTATCAGTTTTAATTTAATAACAGAGTTGTATTGATAAAGAGCAATTGGGAATTCGGGTAGGGATTTCACCCGACTTCTACTGTGTAATACAGGGTTTAATAATGATATCCAGAATGACTGTGAAGAGCATTGTTCTTTTCAAAGTACCTTAGCGGATATTAACACATCAACAGAGTAGACAGACAATGTTAACCATGAGGACACTGTACACTGGCAATCTGTGCATACATTGACTTGACTTGAACACATTCAGTGTCAGGCTTTGGTGATTTCCTCATGGGAGGCAGCTGGACTATTTGAATGGCATTCTTCACTTGTAAAATCTATATTTCTATACTTACCTTCATAGTACTATCCCTTTAAAGGGCTTACTGAATAAGCATTTTTGGTTTCCTTCCAGTTTATTTTCCTCTCTGTTCTTGGAGTTGCCTTCACTGTCTTTACGATTGAACATTTATGGCGTTCACGATGGCATGGCCTGTTGGTAAAGGTTATCAGAAGCAAATGTACGTGGAAAGTCCTTTCTTTGACAGAAACTTGGCCACCAGGTCATCTTTAAATTCCTACTTCCTTCACACAATTCAATTGTTCTCAGTAACTCTCACAGAAGATTCATAAGCAGGAAAATAATTCCACTAGGACAAATGTGGTTTGACTAGAAATGGTTTTCTTTTCCAGTATGATTAAGTAGAAATCTGGAAAAATCTAAGCCCCTGTTTTAGATAAAAGCCACAGGCACGATGATGGTGTCTCTTCACAGGAGAAAACCTAATTGAGGTTTTAGGCAGACCCATTTTTTTTTTTATCTGAAAGTGTTCTCCCTCAGTCAGAGAGACAGGCGCAGAGCAGAAAGTTTGAATTGAGTGATAGGTCAGAGGGGAAACTGAGACAGCTGGAAGTAGTGGGCTGAGGTCCAAAAGAGAGCGAGCTGTTTGGGGAAAGAAGAGGGTTCCTTGAGTTTGGGATTAAGGCTAAGCCGGATTCCTAAGCAGGGTGATGCCTCTGGACAAGAAGAGAGAGACCTGGCATCTGCAAGCAGAACAGTTATCAAAGGTCATGTGGAGCTAGGAAACAGTTTCGTGTTAAGCAGTCAGGACAGAGACACTGGCTGGACACAGGGAGACTTTAGCAGACACTCCCTAAGGTCAAACTTCAGCAATGCCCAATGCTAGACTCCTCCAAAGAAAGCTGAGATGCAAGTTGAAAAGGATTAAGTCCTTCCTTTCAGTTTAATTACAGAACAATTCAAAGGCCACACCCTCTAAGACAGCAGTTCTCATCCTTCCTAAGGCTGCAACCCTTTCAAACAGTTCCTCATGTTGTGGTGACCCCAACCATAAAGTTATTTTTGTTGTTCCTTCATAACAGCTATTTTGCTACTCTTATGAGTCATAATGTAGATATCTGCATTTACAGCGAGCCCTGTGAAAGGGTTGTTTGAGCCCGGACGAAAGGGGTTGTGGGTTGAGATACACTGCTTTAAAGTTTCAGATCCTCAGAAACACAGGATCCAGAACATAGCACCAAGCCACAATTAGAGATTAAAGAGGCAGACTCAGGCAGGAAAATCAGATCCAGAAGGGACAGAGATGATGAAAACAACTGAGGTGTTAAAAGAGTGTTTCAAAGGCTTTATTAGATGTGTCCTAACTTAGTGTAACTGGGAAAGATAGCATAAGGATGGAAAATATAAAAGATGTAAAAGTCTGCAGCCAAAAAAAGGTAAGTAAGCATATTTAAAAATGTACACAATAGGATTGACGTAATGGACCCTGAAGAAGTGAATGCTATTTCAGAATGAAGTCTTATGTGTAGAATACATAATGAATGAATGAAGTCTTATGTGTAGAATACATAATGAATGAATGAAGTCTTATGTGTAGAATACAGAGAAATGCCTTAGCTTAATGAGAAAGAGGCAAATGACTTAAAGATGAACAACCTTTTGGACATGATCTTCACACACACACACACACACACACACACACACACACACACACACACAAACACGAATGGCCAATTGGACATGGGAAAGCAATAACCATTAGACAGCGACTTCAAAAATATAGGTTAAAGCTACCCTGAGAAAAGCACACATAGCGTTTTGATGTCAGGAACAGACAGAAGCAAACATTTCAAAGGATGTGGGGCCAAAAGAAATCTTACTCCCTTTTTGCTGTAAATAGAACACTCAGTTTAGAAAATAATTGGAAGTTTCTGAAAAAAAATAACTATCTGTTAATCAAGGAATTCAACCACTAGATGGGAATTTTCCAGAAAATATATGTCCCTCGATAGTATATAAATACACATATTCATAGTAGTTTCATTTAAACTAGTCAAAAAACTGTAAGCACATCAATCAATGAGGGAAGAATTAAATTATGAAATAATTATGCCTTAATTTTTTGTCATAAGAACAGTTAGCTCAATGTTGCCATCCATTATTGTTAACAATAAGTACAGTGTTGTACAGCTTGTGCCTAGAATGTATTCATCTTACTTAACTGGAACTCTGTTCATTCATTGATGTACTAGTCAGCATTCTCTATAGGACACACAACTGGGAGAATGAATGCATATTACATGGAGATTAATACTAGATTGACTTCCATATCGTGGTGTGGGTAGTCTAACAATGGCTGTCTTCAAACTGGAAAGGCCTTGAGAGCTGCTCAGTCTTTGAGGCTGGATGCTTCGGCTGTCTCTATCTGGTGCAAATGACCTTGAGGATTCCTAGGGAGCCACTGGACTTCAGTCCATGCCAGCCAGGGATGGCATCCTCATCCTCATCACCAATGATGGTGAAACCAGTGTAGATGGACTCATCAGCAGATGTGAGGGCAAGCAGGCAAACGGCAGGAGGCATTTCCCTAGGGCTTCCTTGCCTCTCTGGGAGGTAGGATTTCCATTTTAATGAACCTAAGCAAGGAAATCCCTCACAGGTGTGCTGAGGCCTGGCTCACGTGGGCTTTTAGTTCAAGTCAGTATTTATCAGCACAACAATCCCTCACTTTCTGCTGCCTCAACCTAGAAAACCACCACTTCCCCCTTCGATTCTACGATTTTGACTGTTCTAAAGTCTTCTAAAGATATTAATGAAGTCTGGCAATTTTGGCCTATGACTGACCAGTCCCACTCATTTTAACGCGATGTGCTCAAGTTTCAGCCATTTGGCCACAGATTGTAGAATCTCTTGCCTTTGAAGGCCCGGACACCATTGTTTTGAATATGCACACTTTTGTTTGTTTATCTGTCGGTGAGCATTTAACTGGTTCTTCTTTCTGGGTAGGACGATGCCAGAGCTGACATCAATACCCTCTCGGATCCCTTTGCACGATACCAAAACAAATGAACTTCTGAGGGCAAGACCGTTGGTTTTGCTGGATTCAAATGAAAGGACTAATCCTACTCCTAGACATCTTCCAGATGTGGGGAGGTTTTTAATAGTTCCAGTTATTTATAATAAATGATTTTTAGGTTCGAATCAAAAGGAATGAATTTGAATGCGCCCAAGTCCCCAGCTAAATTTCAAAACCATCATGATAAAAGTTAAAAAGACAAACCAAAAGGACAAAGTCTATGCTTCCACTTACATGAAAAATGTCAAAATAGGCGGCACAAATCAACAACAACAGAAACACACCAGTGATTACAGAGGACTGGTCCTGTCAGTGGTACGAGGGGGTCGATGTGGGCTGGTCCAAGTGTTTGGTATTACACTTGGACTGGTGCTACCATAGATATACACGTTTCTCAAACCCAACCGTACACTTTACATGAAGCTAACTGTATTTAAACTATGCACCTCTGTAAAATGGATTGCAAAATGATTATTAAGAAGAAAACATTCATTTCGGCTTTGCTGCTGCATTTTGCTTGTCATATTGAGCCCTGATCCTCAGTCCCAGATTCTCTGTTGCAAAAGTCCCGTGGTTTGACTGGAGCATCCGCTAGAGTGGGTGAGTTCGGCCAGCATCCACCGTGTGGGATGGGTTTGGCCCCAGTGTTCACTATATGAGGGTAGGTAGCACAGAAGCTCAAGATGACCTCTCGCTGTAAGAGGTCAGCAGCAGGTCAGGAAAATGTGCATATGATCACACCATAGCTGGAGAGTTCCTATAGATCACAAAGATTGTAAATCTAGCAGCTTCTCTTTCAAAGACCTTTTAATCTTATCAAAAATAATAATAAAAAAATCACGTGGAAACCAGTGCCATGACAGAACTGAAGAAAGCTATTTGAGGGCATGTGTATTTCCAAAAGAAGTTTTAATACTTAGTTTAATCCTCTGCTAGTCTCATTTCTTGGAATAAGTTTTAAGACAGAGGGCAGCAATGACTTCAGTTTCTGCTTCAGTAAGTAACTCATAGTCTGAGACGTGTACAATGCGTAACATAAAATGGCTGACTGGCCAACGTCAGTGCTGCCAGAACTCGTTGAATTATATAACTACGATGTGGAAAAGATACAGTTTGCTGGGGCTGAGGCGATGGGTTAGCGGGTGCTGAGCTGCACGAGCCTAAGGAACTAACTAAGTTCAGATCCTCAGCATGACTCTGGTATAATGGAGAAGAGATGACAAACATCAATACCCCCCAACCCCGCCCGCCACGTCGAGGGCACTGGGAACAGGGCTTTGCTGGGAAGCCAGTCGGCCTGAAACAGCAAATTATTAAGTTCCAATTTACGGCCTCCACACCAGCATGCATGTGCATGGGTGTTACACACACACGTGCAGAAATATGCACAGCATACATGGATATAGACACACACAGACACACTTGTGTGCACACGTGCGTGCACACACACAAACACAAACACACACACACACACACACACACACACACACACACACACACACACATTATACTTTTCTTTTTTCTTCCATGAGAGATCTAGGGAAGGCAAGCTCAAGGCTGAGACGTTGGTGCCATAGTTCTTCTGGGCACAACCTCTTCTGTATTTTCATCCTTGACTCCTCGTTCATTTTCAAAGTGGTCTCAGGTGACTTCAGAGCGCTGGGGTGCATTATGTGTGGGCTGCCAATGAGCATCCATCCTCCTGGGGAAGTCATCCTCCTCGTAAACCCTTTCCTTCCTCTTTCATCTGCTAGTTAAAGAGAGACTCCAAAATATAATATTTTAGCTGTGCACATTGCCTCCTTGGATAAAATTTAGATTTTTCTGAAAACAAACATCCAAAACTAGTCTTAACAAGGAGAGGCATGCCAACTAGTACTTAACTAGGAAAGACATGAAACTAGTACTTAACTAGCATCTCTTGCTTCTAACTAACTAGTACTTAACTAGGAAAGACATGAAACTAGTACTTAACTAGCATCTGGTTTCCAGGGACCTCAGCAGGTGAATGCTAATGAGTGCTTTGTCAACACAACAGCTGGTTATGGCTTACGTCTTGTCTAACCCATGTGGAGAAATCATCAATTCATCTATTAGACTCCCATCTGGCCACATCAAGAAAGATCTAGTTCACATGAAGCTGCCAAATGAATGGTCACATTTCCCAAGAGTTTGTCTTTTTATCTGATTCCTGTTAACTTGATAGTTCTCTTATCAGGTTTTAAATTATTACCAAATGGATTATTTTTCAAAATGTAAAATAATCCTGTTTATATTGGCAAATGCTGGAGTTGTTCCACGTGTTGGGATATTTTTTCTTAGCATAAATTACATATATGTATATTTAAATACAGGGCATTACGGGTGTCATAAAAGATGAATAGATTAAATGTCAGCCTTCAGAATCATTATGCCAAATGGTCACTATAAAAAGAGAAAGTTAGGAATGTCCTGAAATATATGAGAGAAGTGTGTAAAAGTGTGTGTGTGCGTGTGTGTGTGTGTGTGTGTGTGTGTGTAAGTATGTGTAAATTGGATCTGACATGCCCTCTTTCCAAATGTCAAAGTAGGATAATTTTCATACAAAACAAGACAGATGTACCTCATTGTAACGGAAAAACATTAATTCCACTGCTGTCCAGTGGCTGGCAGCAGTAATTAATATTATCTCTCAAGGTTCCAACAACACAGAAAAATTGAATGATTACTTTGTTGGCTTCTCAGATAGGATGATGGGACACAGTCCTTTTGATCTGTGGCAGGAGAAACATGGTCCCATTCGAAAGCACGGCTGTTATTAAGAATGATAGGACAGTAAGTGGCGCCCAGACCTAGGGCGTCCCATCAGGGTACAGTTTGACACATCAGCTCTGCAGCAGGTGCTCTGCTGAGGGAAGTTAAAGCATGGCTTCTGTCCTGTGGCCCAGATTCATTTTACACCCATTATTATGGTTTTTTTTTCAGGGCTAAATGGCCAGTTGTGCAGTCAGGTTCTTGCCAATGCATTTGTCTGCAGTCACAGCATCCATTTCTGTAATGAGTGGTAAGTACAAAATTGGACAGGAAGAGGGGAAATAATTGAATTACAAAGCCGGTGAGGGGCCCTTGAAAGTTCCACCCAAGTGAGGGTAAATGCTGTAGGTGACGTATTTACGGTAGCAGCGACAGGGTAAATGGATTGAATTGGTAGATAATTGGGAGAGTGTGTGGGGAACCTGAATGACTATAATGGAGAAACGCAGAGCACAAATGGAACAAGTTTCTGATGTCTAAATTGGGTACAGCCAAGGCCGATGCCGATGTCATGCCAACAGAGAGCACAATTTTCTGGGCCAGGATGTTTTAGTCTGTCACAAACATGTGGTTTGAAGCATTTTTAAATTTAGTGATGCCTTTTTAGCAGAAATGCTGTAATTAGTCAGAGGAACGAGGTGCAGGTGGAGGTAATGGATCTTTGAAAGGACCATGAGCGATCTTTGCTCAAGCTGGGGAAGAGGAACAGCTCCAGTCCGCGTCAACACTTTCCTCTGTGAGATCTGTTTTCCAGCTATCCATCGCTGAGACAGTCCCAGAGACTAACAACGTATACTGATGAAGTATCTCTTTTGGTTCATGGTTTTGGAAATGTGTGCCCATGATTATTTGGTATCAAGGTAGAACATTGTGCATGGTATAGGAGCTTACTCACCTCACAGTAGTGAGGAGGCAAAGGAAGCAGGAGAGAAAGGGTGTCCTAGTATCCCTGCTTGGTCTATATAATGTTATTTGTATGTATGCTGTCGATTTGCTATTGGGAAGACTGTTTCTCCTACCCTCCGCATTCCTTAATTGTCTCTGGTTCTTCGTCAATGGCTGAGGTCCCGTGCTCCACCTCCCATTCACCTTAGCCTGTCTATTATTGCTGTCCTTGTTGAGTTCATGCTTTGGTAGTCACGTTGCTGGGACTTTGAGTCTATGGGTGTGGCTTCCGACATTCTAGGATACACAGTCTCCAAGCAAACTGCTGGTCTTCTGGATTTTATTGCCTTTGGGCCCTCCCTCCCCGTCCCCCCACCCCCCGTTTTCTGCAATCTTTCTTGAGCCTTAGGTTTAACAAAAGCCCAACACTAGGGCATGAGAAGTCATTCGTTGTGGTGGTGTTCAGGATTGCCCAGGACTCCCACAACATCACAGTCTCTTGCTGTTGTCCTTTGTTTTCCCCAGATGCAGAACGTTAAGTCTTCACTGCTGAAGATACCATTCACTTCAGACATAGATGTCTGGAACTCTCTAAGCTGGGAGCGACCTCTACAGATTTGTCCACAGACCCATAGATAAGCGTACTACTTTTCCTGCACCAAGGGAATTTGCCCTTTGCAACAGATGGAGATCATTACAGAAAACCCCCACTCATGGATAGTGACGTCATGAATCTTAAAGGAGAACCTACAACTTTTTCTTGTCTATTTTGTGCTACCCATTTACTTTAGGGTATGGGCCCATCCACTACAGCAGTGGTTCTCAACCTTCCTAATGCTGAGACCGTTTAATATAGTTCCTCATGTGGTGACCTCCAACCATGAAATTATTTTTGTTGCTACTTCATAACTGCTATTTTGCTACTGTTGTGAATTGAAACGTAAATATCTGATATGCAGATGGTTTTAGACATCCCATGTGAAAGGGTTATTTGATACCCCCACAAAGAATCACAAGCCATAGGTTGAGAACCACTGCTCTACAACACGGTCGACCTATCAGGGGCCAAACTCTTAAAGAACACTGACTTGTCATCCTTCAAAAGCCTTCAACTGTCAATGGCTTCTTGGTGAGGTGAGAGCTCAAGAATTCCTCTCACTCCATGGGAGGACGTTGCCTGGCTTGATCTTGTACAGTTCTTCTGGGAGATGTTTTAAAAATGTCTTTAAAAAAAAAATGAAATGAAGTGTGAGACACGAAGACTGGAATTATAACCAGCAGCCTTTCCTTCTTTGCTGTCCATAAATAACTAATTAAATGCATATCCCAATTATAGGCTGACAAATTAATGATGACTTCATTGTATATTCCTTACGGGTTAGTACTATTGGACAGTTCTCATTTTCAAAAGGTTATTTATCTCCACCGAGGCTGACTTTTAGCTGAATGAATATTCGGATTATTTTGATTTATGACTCTGAATTTAATACAATATACTTAGCAATAAAAACAATGAGAAAAATGACTTAATTAGATCTAAATATGTAGATCCTTCATAAATGTCCATAATAAAACACAAAAAAACCAAATTGATTAAAATCAACTTGTAATTTTTATTCTTTACAATTTCCTAGGAAGTGGCGAGAAGTAGAACCACATATGTTCTAAACCTGGTACCTTCTTCTGGAATTTGTTTTTAAATAATCCCTTGACAAGATGACCCATTACATATGGCATATATATATATATAAAGTTCAAGAAGACCCTAAGTGAATGAACTGTTTAACGGCTTACTTATTTATTATTTACATCCTGCATGGTGACTCCCTCCCGGTCTCCCCTCATAGAGTCCCTCCCCTACAGACCCAAAGACAGTTAGACAAGAAAGAAGACCCAAGGAAAATGCTTGAATCTCATTTTGAAGTAAGAATAAAATAGTCCTAGGAGGCAGAGGGAGGGAGGGAACTAGGAGGGAGAAGGGAGGGGGAGGAGAATGGAGAACAAGAGCAGGTGCAGAGGGAGACCTGAGAGAGGGCCAGGAGAATGAATGGAAATCTGCAACTTCTGGGTGTGAGGGTGGGGTGGGGTGGATCTCTCAGATATCCCAGAGACCTGGGGTAAGAAAGGCTCCCAGGAGTCAATGTGGAAGAACTGTTTGTCTTTTTTTTTTTTCTGTTAATTGACACCACTTTAAAACCATGGTAATCCCCCAATTTTTTTGTCTTATGATTTTTTTTTCTTCTCTCTTTTTTTTTCATAAAAGTAGAATGAAGAATGTGGGAAAAGGAAGCAAAGCCAAACAACAGCAAACCCCAAGTAGCATGAGGAACAAAAGCCAGCTAGAGAAGGAAGGGTGAAATGCAGGCATTGGAGCAGCCAGGGGAAGTAGGCTGGGGTGCTGTGTTGAGTTCATTCGTCACTGATCTGATGAAATACCAGACGAAGTATCTTAAAGAGGTAAGGGTTTGTTCCTTTCCTGGTTAAAGGCTACAGTCGATCACTGACTGACATTATGGCAACAGGAGTGTGAGGATGCTGGTCACATCCCATTCACTCTTACAGAGCAAAGGGTTGGTGCTCAACTCACTCTCTCTCTTTTATTTAGTCTTGGCCTCCAGCCAATAGCACAGGACAGCTCACATGTTTGGAGGGTCTTCCCAGTTTAATGGATCTAATCTAGAAAACAAGAGATTTTCATGGTGAGTTATAAATCCCATCAAGTGGACCATATTACCTATCACAATACACATGCGCGCGTGCATGTGCACACACACACAAACACACACACACACACACACACATACACACAGTATGAAGACTAGAGAACGAGGTAAGTCATGGTAATCCTCTAAATTCCTATTTTGAGCTATAATATTATCATGGCCTATGAAATGGTTTCTTTTTTCTTCTAGTCTTACTGATAATGGCAGGATAAAACTTATTTTTTTTCTTTTCTTCTGTGTTCATAATACAGCTACTGGTCGAAGAATCCATACATAAAAATGAAACAAGCTAGTGATGTGGCTCTGTGTGTGTGTGTGTGTGTGTGTGTGTGTTTGCATGTGTGTGCATGTGTATGTGTATATGTACATACATGTCATGGTATGTGCGATAGGCATATATGTATGAGTCAGAAGACACCTGTAGATCCCTAGGATCCCACAAAAATTCTCAGGCTTGACATCCAGCTCCTTTCTTGCTGAGCCATTTACCTCACTGGCACCCTGCTACAGTTTTAAAAAATATATATTCCCTAATTCAGGACCACTTACTCGCAACCACTAATCTCCACTAATACAATTTTGCCTTTTCTGGTATATTATAGATACAGCATCTAACAAGATGTGTGACCTTGAGACTGTTTTTTTATGGACAGCACAATGTGCTTAGTTAGGATCCACCAGTTTTGTTTTCTGCATTGGTAGCTCATCCATTTTCATTCTGGGTAGCATCCCATTAAGGAAAGATTTGTGGAAGGCATTCAGATTGCTTCCAAATTGCACAAGATCATTTGTGGCTATTACAAGTAAATATACCGACAGTATTGTATAAGCATTTGTGTAAATGCCATTTTCATTTTTCTAAGGTCTATACCCAGAAGTGAGATTTTTGTGCTATGTAATGATTATATATTTAACTCTTTTTTTCAGAGTGAGCATTTAAATATGCACAAGCAAGACCTCAAATTTCCAGTTGTACTACATCCTTATCAGCCCTTGGCATTGGATGTTTTATTCAGCCATTTTAATAAATGTGTAGCGGCAACTTGTGGGGGTTTTATAGCTGTGGATCCAGTCAAGTGATGGTTACCACCTTTAAATGCTCTTTACTCCAATGAGCACTTTTTATTTATTTACACTTTGACAAGTAGTTATTAGTGTATTCGTAGGATGCAATGCAATATTTCATGGTAGAGTGATTAAATCAGGCCAACTAATCTAGCATCTTCCATACTCATCCTTGTTATGTGGTGAAAACCTTTGAACCCTACAATTTTGAGGCAATAATTTTTCAGTCATTGTTATTAACTGTGGTCATTTGTGCAAAGTGGATCACTAATTCCCCTCCCCTCCCATATAGATGAAACTTTGGACGTTTGACTAACATTTCTCCTTTCCTTGTCAAGTCCACAACCTGCCCTTCTGAAACTGCCAGCTTATAGTCTTTTCTTAGAGTCTACATAGAAGGGAGAGCAGGTGGTATTTGTTGACTTTTCAGAGGGACCTTTGTCAGTTTATGTTTGCTAATATTTGCTCTTAGACTGTAATTTGTGGTTTTTGTCTTGATCCTATTTTCCACAGACAACATCTTCTCATTCGCTGAAATTCAACTTGTCAACTTCTACTCTCACAAACTGGTTCCTATGTTATTTCTAAGCTCTTTGACAATATCTGAGAGCATTTTCCTGCTTTTAACTCTGAAGGCTTATAATAAATACTGCAAATACGTTTCAGTCAATTTGAAGCTAATCTGTGTTTAAAATAGAGGATTAAGCCTAGTTTCAATATTTTTGCACATTTAATATTATTATAATATATGAAAACTATCTTTCATCTTTGAGTTGCTTTTTAAAATTTTTGCTAAAATCCAACGTTCATTATTTTATTCCTGGACAAGTCATTGTCCAGTGCATTGATCTTTGTAGCAATCCTTCTACCAGTAACACACTTTCTTCAAATCACAGAGTTATATCATATGTTATTTGGTAGTGTGCTTTTTGTAGCTTTGTTCTTTTACAATTATTTCTGCTATGTAGTTCATTATATTTAGTTCTTCTAATTTGTGTATGCTTATAAAATTCTTTTGGGATGTTGGTAAGAATTGCCTTAAATTTATAAAACATTTTTCCTACCATTGGAATTTTGTATCACATCTTCACTTTGTTAAGATTTCCAATCCATAAACATCATATACCTTCTCACTCATTTACATGGTCTTTTATTTCTTAATATCTTGTGATTTTTAATTTATACACTGGCAGCTTTTAAAGGACGTATGTACAGAAGCATATCATACTTGAGCACTACTTTAGTTGGTACTAAAACTTGGTTTTCCATACTTCACTGTATGTATAGAGAAATATGCCCAGCAGTGGTAACACATGCCTTGAATTCCAGCACTTGGGAGGCTGAGGCAGGTGGATCTCTATGAATTCGAGGCCAGCCTGGTCTACAGAGTAAGTTCCAGACCAGACAAAACAGGGAAACCCTGTCTCTGTCTGGAGACACACACACACACACACACACACACACACACACACACAGAGAGAGAGAGAGAGAGAGACAGAGACAGAGAGAGACAGAGAGAGAGACAGAGAGAGACAGAGAGAGAGACAGAGAGAGACAGAGAGAGAGAGGAGAAGGAGGAGAAGGAGGAGGAAGAAAAGGAGGAGGAGGAGAAGAGGAGGAGGAGGAGGAAGAAGAGGAAGAGGAAGAGGAAGAAGAAGAAGAGGAAGAGGAAGAGGAAGAGGAAGAGGAAGAGGAAGAAGGAGAAGGAGAAGGAGGAGAGGGAGAGGGAGAGGGAGAGGGAGAGGGAGAGGGAGAGGGAGAAGGAGAGGGAGAAGGAGAAGAAGAGGAAGAAGAAGAAGAAGAAGAAGAAGAAGAAGAAGAAGAAGAAGAAGAAGAAGAAGAAGAAGAAGAAGAAGAAGAAGAAGTGAATCCTGTGTCTGTACTTCATTACCTGCAGCCAAGCTAGATGCACTTGGGAATTGTTCATGGAGATTTTGTGACTATGTCATGAATGAACTGAAAAGTCATTCTTAGAAACAAAGTAAAGAGAAATTTGTTCTTTAGAGTCAAGCCGTCAGTGAACCATCTTCTCATGTGTTTTTAGATTAATAATCTCATGAGAGAGAACATTCGAACAATGACCATCCTTCCTCCTATTTACATATTTCTCCTCCCTTTTGCCTGTAGTACATGGTACTTACTTAAATCATCATTAATTTGTAGTTGTACATGACACTTTTAATCGTCTGAAGACTAGTCCCCCCTTCTTTTGCTTAAGAATATATTGTAGGGGCTATCCCCCATTTATAAAGGGAGTATGGTTCAAGGATATTATGGGATTACCATACTCTCTGCTTCTTAGCTTCCTCACCCCCCCCCCGGGTCTTTATAATATATTCATTGTCTTCCTTTCATTTCATAAAGAGAGGAGGTTAATCTAATAAAAGCACAGCTATTTGGATATGTAAGACAAGGTTTTGGAAGGAACTAGCAAATAATCTTGAAAAGGCAGCAGGCAGGTTATTAGAGCAGCCTGGGCTTCTCATGATCACAGAAATACTGAAACTCATTGCATCCATTCCCTAGGTGTTGTTCTTTCAGAGACACAAGGCTTTGCTTTGTCTGAACTACAGGAGATAGCTGGGCACAATAATATTTCAGAAAATGTTTTATTAGAATATCCTGTTGAGAAGAGAGAGATTGTAATCTTTTCTCCCACATTATCAAAATCTTGGGGGCAATTTTATGAATGATGGAAGTGGTTTGTTTCTTTGCAGGGAGGTGTCTAGTTGTTAAGGACAAAACAAACCCCAATTATCAGTCACAACTTGCAGGCCAGTGCTATCTCCTATTCCCCCTCTCTCTTTCCTACTGTCCTCTCAATCTTAACCAGTTAATTCATTCCTTCCTCCTCCTCCTCCTTTTAGTGACCATCAAGCAGACCAGACTGTATGTTCAGTTAAGAAAACTGATTCAATGTACTCTCTTGTACTAGACAGAGAAAGCAGTTAAGAGGAAAAGTGTGTGTTACAAGGAAAAAAGGATCTGCATTAGGAAGTTCTAGTCATTGAGTCAATTTGCAATGTCATCTAAAACCCAGCACTGACTGTATCCCAGTGGTCACACCACCAGCTTAGCAGGTCTCCCATGCTCTATGTGACCCAGGATAGGGAGGGGTTCCTGTGCCTGGAGGTAGGACTTATCTGGAGAGTAGGAACGGGAGATTTTGTAAGGTGTGACTGACAGAATCGAGCCAGTAAATGGTTTTCTGTCACAAATACGAAGAAAACCAGTGGTCTAGAATAAAGGTCATAAATTTGCGGGTGGGGAGGAAGATAATATAAACTATAAGAAAGCCTGGAATTACTGCCAATTGAGAAAACAAGTGGCTCATAAACAGAAGTAGCTAACGGCAGATTATCTCAGGTTTCTTAGGGGCTAATTTATATATTTGTTCAAGGAGGACTGAAAGCAATCTCTGTAATTGTTATCAAAACTCTCTTTAATGGTTCGCTGTCTTGAAAAGTTGCCCTGGTGTCTGCGTAACAGAAACTGGCCAGCCCCGGCCATTGCCCTTTCTAGACCTAGTTTGCAGTGATTATAATTGTAATACTTAGATCAGCTTCCAAATGTAGCCTTCTGTCCTGATGGGTGCAGAAGCTCAGAAGTAAATCAAGTTGACCTGATAACTCAATCGCCATGCATGCCGGACCGCAGCTATCTCCTGAAGAACGCAATGTTCTCTTCTGTATAATATGTGGCAGGGCAATTGATGTGGGACAGCTGTTAATGAGCTGAGAAGTTCATTTATTAAATATGAATCCTGTTTTAACCATGGAAATAGATCTAAGAGTCTTAGGTTTCCAGTATTAATATCTTGTGCACATATTTGCAGGAGACTGTTTCTAGGTCAAATTAGCACATGCAGGCTGAGATCTGTGCTGGGATGTTTTAAGTTCCAGTGGAAATGTCAGCAGGCAAAGCAGCGGAAAACCAAGATGCAGCTCTGTGACGATTCCACGGTATCCAGACCAGCTGGTATGTGTTTCTAATATCTTTTTCATCCAGATCCCCAGGGTAATGTGAATACCTAACCACATCAAAGCCCCCCTAGATGTGTGCTCTTTTCCTATCCCAGTGAGAGAAATCGCACTTCAGTCTAAGCCAGTGAGTCTCAATATGCCTTAAATTTACAGACTCAGTAAAATAAAGACAATGCTGTAAGAGTCTATCATTCTAAATTTACCAGAGCTACAGCCCTATGGTAAAATGATGTTTTTGTTCATATAGTCAGAGAGAGAGAGAGAGAGAGAGAGAGAGAGAGAGAGAGAGAGAGAGAATTCTTTTTTTAAGAGAATTAAAAATCATTTAAAGTGAGAATTACTGTTGGAAAATTTTGAATGTGCTGACACAGGATAAAATTGGTATTTTCTGTGGCTTTTATGATTAGTTTTCTAAATTTCCAGGATTGTGAAATTCCAAACCCTAAAGTCCTTCTTGGGAAGTCAGAACGGTTATTGTGGAGTAAGAGAGGCAGTCTTAACTCCACAAAGAGCATAAACCCCAACTTCTCCCTGCAGTATTAAAAGGTATCTAATAAAGTATACTTGATATGAATTATTCAGTATGTTTCTTAGCCCATCAATGATCTGTGTGTCAGCTGTGTAGAAATTAAGAAACAGGCTGATAAATGGGCCTCCAGAGAATGTAGGCTATAGCAGGGCAGTTTTAACTTCAAATGACTCGGGGTTATACCATTGCCAGACCAGTCAAGAGTTGCAAATTTTGAAAGAACTATGCTCTGAAACATTTTCTTTTGAGATGGTGATTCAACTTGCTTTGTGAGAAGAGCATGTATGAAAGATTTAAAACACTGCCCCAAGTTCAGACTTACCCCCCTGAGAAAAGTGACTTCAAAGTTTTTAAGATGAGAACGAAGATATTCTAATGTTTATATTCAGAAATGCAAATCCAATAGAAATGAATGGAAACATAGCACGCCCAAAATGTACCTATACATACAAGTTGGTTTCTGTTGCCATGGTCAACTCTGAGGGGCAGGGGGAGCAACTTAGACAGGGTCTGGTTGAAAGGTTTTCTTTGGATTACATTTGCATGTCATGGTCTGTCATCTAGAGCACAAGGGAAGGAGGTGGATGGAAGAATTTGGAGGCAGGAACTGAACCAGAGACAGTGGAAAAATTTTCTGCCTTGTTTAGCTAATATATATTATATTAAATGTATAATAATTATGTTATATATTACAATGTATTATATAAAATATAATATATCATGCATTATTAATATATTTATACTATACAATAAGTAAGTTATGTTTATAATATATATTGAATAAGTAATATGTATTATGTTATATAAATAAATAAAACCCAGGCCTATCTCTCTAGGGATGACACAATCCAGAGTGTGTTGGTCTCTCTAACACCAATCAGCAATGAAGAAAATCCTCCATGGACGTGCCACAATCCAGTCTAATGTAGGCAATTTCTCTTCTGAGAGCCCTCTTCCCAAGTGACTTTGGGTTATGTCAAATTGTTGTGTAGCAGTTTTGAGATTGAAACAGAACAACTTGCAGGTTAGCTCATTAAGACAAGAAGTAAATAACACAAAAGAGCTTCAAGAAGTCCTTGAAACTGACCAGAATCATTAGGCTCTTTCTTCTTCTTCAAGCATAAATTAGCAAAGACTGTTGAGCGTCACATTCAGTCAAGCCAATCTGGAAAGAAGACTATTAGGCAATCTTAGCCACAGCAAGAAGCAGCAATCAGGACCAAGGGTCTGCTACATATGTGGCTGAAGCCATGGGTTCTTCCATTTGTACTCTTTGGTCGATGGTTTATTCCCCCAGAGCTCTGGGTGTCTGGTTGGTTGATATTGTTCTTCCTATGGGGTTGCAAACCCCTTCAGCTCCTTCAGTCCTTCTCTAACCTCTCCATTGGGGCTCATGAGCTCAGTCCAATGGTTAGCTGCAAGCATCCTCATCTGTATTAGTAAGGCTGTGGCAGAGCCTCTCAGGAGACATCCATATCAGGTTCCTATCACCAAGCACTTCTTGGCATCAGCAATAGTGACTGGGTTTGGTGCTGCATATGGGATGGATCCCCAGGTGGGGCAGTCTCTGGATGACCTTTCCTTCAGTCCCTGCTCCAATCTTTGTCCTTGTATTTCCTCCCTTCAGTATTTTGTTCCCCCTTCTAAGAAGGACTGAAGCATCCACATTTCACTCTTCCCTTTTCTTGAGCTTCATATGGTCTATGAATTGTTTCTTGGGTATTCAGAGCGTTTGGTCTACTATCCACTTATCAACGAGTGCATACCATGTGTGTTTTTCTGTGACTGGGTTACCTCACTCAGGATGATATTTTCTAGTTCCACCCATTTGCCTATGAATTTCATAGTCATTGTTTTTGATAGCTGAGTAGTACTCCATTGTGTAGATGTACCACATTTTCTGTATCCATTCCTCTGTTGAAGGGTGTCTGGGTTCTTTCCAGCTTCTGGCTATTATAAATAGGGCTGTTATTAGAAGGCTCATTTCTCCAGTGTAGGGGAATGCCAGGGTGTTGAGGTGGGAGTGGGAGCATCTTCATAGAAGCAGGGGAAGGGAGGATGAGAAAAGAGGGAAAGGGGATAACTTTTGAAATGTAAATACATAAAATATCCAATGAAAAAAGGAAGCAGCAGCCAGCCACACTGCCAAGAAGAGGCAAAGACAAACCAAATTGCACGGAAGAGGCTCAGACCAACTGATCACCAGGAGAGGACAGTCTCCAAACTGCTGAGGTGCCTGAAGGCCGTGCAGTGTGCTCCAGGCTTCCAGATTTTGTGAGCTGTCACCCAGGCTATGTGGGCTGGAGTTATTTATGTTCCTGTTAGTAACCCCTCACCCACATTTCTGTACGCAGCCCCAGTAAAATTCATTGGTTCATCACGTTGGATTTTAGTGGTTTTCATGCTTCGGTCTATTGTAGGGATCCTATCTGAGATGACAGCATGTGTTTGAAATAGTCACACAACAGACATTTAAAAATGCTAAGCCAAAGAATTCATATACACATGTACATGATTTCTCTTACACTGTTAGAATCCTCTAAGCAACAGTGCTAAGTAATACAATAATACAATCATAATCATAATTATAAAATTGGTAGGCCTTTTCTGTCCCTTGGTGATGTTCATATAGGCAGATTAGGCCAAACTGAAAGCAGATATAGGCAAGTTAATTCAGTGTTGCTCCCAGGCGGGTTCAGCAGTACCAAAGAATAGGCCTCAGGAAGCTGTGCACCCTGGCTAGGATGGGGAAGTTTTACAGACTGTAGGTAAAGGGTATTGATGTGTCAGCCATAAGATGGTTTCGTGCCCAAATCTGGTTTAGGAAGGGATTTGAGTGGCTGGCATCGGGGATGAGGTTGCCACAGCTTCCAGGAATGCTGACCTGGGTTCTTAGATACTTTCCTTTGTTCAGAGGGTTTTGTTTGGTTATTTATATTTTTGTTGTTTGTTTTGTGCCTTTGGGGGTGGGGGAAGGAAGGCAGACAGGGTTTCCTAGCTTGTGCAGGGACAAGCAGGGCTTCCAGCTGAACAACAACAATAACCAGTTCGGCCTTCATGAGTTCTCTGGTCACGGATCAGGTTTTGTGGAAAGTAGTGCCTTCCAGTGAAGATGTGAGGTCCAGCCCTTTCCACGTCAATGTCTGAAGCTGCACCACCTCTTACAGTCCCTCTGACCTTGATTCCTTTGCACACTGCTCATTACCTGTGTACATCACATGTTTATATATTGGGTATAAAACAGATAGCTCTGAATAATTTGAAAAGACCTAGCTTTTTTGGGTCTGTTTTAAATCAGGTAGCATTCTCTCTTGGTCCCCTTTTCTTTGTTCCTTCCCTCCTTGATCTTGTGTTATTCCCTTTCCTCCCTGTCCCCCTCCTCCTTCTTTACACCCCTCCACCAAGTCTTACACTCTCCCCACAAGCTTTCTCCTGATAACTAGCTGGAAACTCACTGCGTAGATGAGACTGTCTTTTATGCATTCCTCCTGCCTAAGCCTCCCAAGTGCTGGGCGGGCGGATGGGAGTCAACAAGCATACTTGGCTATCAGGTGGCTTGCACAGGCAGTGCCAAGAACCAGGTGGACCTTGCCAGGCCTTGTGACCCAGCACTTTGTCCTCTGGCTACACTAGGAACCTATCCCCTTTTTCCTTTGCTTCCTCTAGAGAGGCTTGAGTCTTAGGTCAAGAAGGTCTCAGGCTTTCTGCTTGTTTAAGACTCGATAGCATCATTTGGGGGATGCATTCCTTCTAAAGGGAATTCCTTGACCATTCACTACTCCTCCATTAACCCCAAGCACTTTAATTGGTCTCTGTACAGATTGCATTGAATGTTACCCCATGCATTGTTTGTTTTAGGCTCTGAGGTCTTTATGAGCCCTCTGGGGACTAATATTTATTTGCCATTGGAATTTGAGAAAGGAAAGAGCTCTCTGAATTGCTTCTGAAAGCCTTTTCTCTGGGAAACAAAAGCTCACCCCTCGCATTGTGTGAGTGCAGCTTCGTGTATCAGCTCTTTATCTCACACGGCTGCTCTGTTTTCATTACCCAGTCCTCGGAGAAAGACCTTCTGCTAGAACTAACTTTTTACTGGCATTCTGAGAAAGGCCCAGTTCTCAGAAGAAACTTTTCACAAAGGGGACCCTGAGATTCTGTAAGTGCTTTCCTCCAGTTAATAGTAGGAATATTCCTTAAAGAATATTTGGGGCCTCCTATTTGCATGAATGCATGTGCATGTCAATGTGCATGTGCATGCATTAGGATGACCTTGAAGCTGGCTTACAGCTGGATCTGTCTGAGCCTGCCACACTTCATGCTTGTCCTATTTAAATATACCTTCTGCTAGTGACTGTGCTGACTTGTAGGGGCAAAACAGTGAATTAATCATGGTCTCGGTGCCAAAGAAAACTTAACTGCAGCCTCTAAATCTTAGGAGAATAACCATTATTTAAACATAGGACTTAGATATACATTCAAACCCAGGCAGCTACTATTTCTTCAGTAGGAGACACAGAAGGGCCACTGGATAGGATTGGCCTTGCTTTTTGCCTATCTACATGAAAAGTGGTTTCTTTGACAACTTTAACTGCTGTTTGGTCAGAAATGATGAAGCTAGCGAAAAAGCTCAATTACTGGTGCTTGCTTTTCCTTTCAAAGCTACTTAAACTTGAACTCTTTGAGTGCCCCTTTTTGCTGGAGATACATTGAGAACGCCTTTATTCCGTGAACTTGCTCAGTGTCACTCCTTTGCCTGGTCACCTTCCACTGAGCTACGAGGGGTGCTACTGTCAGGGGAGAAGCTCAGCACTGGTGGTCCTAATATCAAGGACATGGGAGGTAGGAGACAAGGGTTTGAACCTACTCCACACAGGGAGTGCAGCCTAGGGAAACCAAAGTCACATCTAAGATACTTGGCCCCCAACTTCACCCCAACTCTGTCTCTTAACGCCTATTTTGATCAATCAGACAGATTATTATTAGCTTTGTTAGGAAGAACTAGGCAGTGAGGAGAGGCCCCTTCTGGCCATCCTCAGATTCCTGTCTGAGCAAATACAAGATGAAAACTCCCATGACTCTAATGTTCAAGGTCATCCTTTTTCTGTTGGATGTGTTGCAGATGTGTTTGCAATTGGCAAGTGTTCGTCCTCACAGGAATGTGACACCTTTTATTTTAGAAAGCCCAGTCTCTGTGTAAAAGATGGAAGGCTTACTTTTGAACATAAGTGATGAAGAAATCGGTTATTTGGAGCGCAAACTTCCAGAGGGTCAGAGTCTATGACCATCATGGCAGAGAGAGCAAACAGGCAGGCAGTTGTCAAGGTGCTCGAACAGCAGCTGAGAGCTTATATCTTGATCCACAAGCACAAGGCAAAGAGTGGTCACCGGTAAAGGCATGATGGGTTTTTGAGACCTCAAAGCCTACCCCTAGTCACATACCTCCTCCAACAAGGCCATACCTCCTGATCCTTCCCTAACCCTAGTCACATACCTCCTCCAACAAGGCCATACCTCCTGATCCTTCCCAAATAGTTCTGCAAACTGTGGATCAAAACTCCAAATATTTGAACCTTTAGAGGCCATTTGTGTTGAAAGCACCATAGACATTTATTATTGTGTCTAAGTTGTATATGTGTACATGGACAGAGACACATACAAAGAGTACTGGATATCTGTAAGTAAATCAGAGTCACTGTGTGTAGCAAGTCTCTTGAGGACTTACACATTCATTTGTGGCCATTGATGAAAAATAAAGCTTACCCTGAAGTAAGAGGCATAATTGATGGTTTGAAATTTCAGATACAAGAACCGACCTTCTAATCATCTATGGGCATAGAACAGACAGAGACATCAGGCTCTGCTTTTTTTCCTCTTAGTCATGTTCTATACCAGCACACTGGGGACTCATGCCTTCCTGTATGTGAGGAGTAAGTGTTCCTCACAGAGGAAACTTCCAGCGATGATTTTATTATCAGAATGTGTGCTAGTGTTAGAGAACTCAACTGTGATTATGGGGATGACTTTGTAGACAAATTAGAAATATTATACAGCAGTATTAGAGTAAGAGACCCTTTGAGTGGTAAACAGGCCTAATAGAATTCCTCCATTAGCAGAAAGTTGGCACAGACCTTGTCTTTCCACAACTTTCTTGCTTATTGCAATAAAGGGAGTGTAAAATCACATGCAAGCAAATTAATTTTAGAAAGCACTTAGCAGCTGACTCTAAAGAGCCTGTGTTACCACTGGAAAGCTGCACCTAGTGTAATATGATGACTACAGAGTGAATTTGATCCCTACATCTCGATTCCAGATTGGAATGCAAACTATATTATGCAAGTCCATTTTCTATTATACTTGGTCTATAGAATTGTCCAGAATGAGCAGAATGTATTCTGCATCTTCTGTACATTTTATTCTTCCATGAAATAATCACATAGGTTACTATTGTTTTACCTGAGAAGAAAGTGAATTGGTGGTCTATTAAGGTTCTTCTGGCTATAGTGGGGGAGTGGGGCCATGGTTTATATGAAGAATTGAATAATATATGAAGTCTTGTGGTAGACAAGTGATTGACATTTCTTTACCATTTTCCACTGTGAATTAAAACCAAAATGGCTTAGTCATAATATCACAATTTCCCATTTGCTTCATTTATGATCCTGTTATTCAGCAGCATGCTACCAAAGTCATATCTTCTTTTTTTTTACATTGTATCCAATGAACTTTATTTAAAGTTGATGAGTGTTAATCCCATCAACAAAGTGCTTTCATACAGTCTGTAGATAACCAATTGTTAGCTCCTCCAGGGCCATTTCTACCTTGATAATGGACAAAACTTCATAACCTGTAAGCCATCCCCAATTAAATGTTGTCTTTTTAAAGAGTTTTTGGTCATGGTCTCTCTAATTAAGACACTTGTGCTATGCATAATAAACACCGGAGTTCTGGTCATAGCTGTATAGGTGAGGCTTCATCAGAGCATGCACGACCTACCTGACCCCAGCTTTCTCTATGCCTTTGTCTTTGTCTTTTTTTCATTTCCTCACCACTTGTAATCCGGGTTCCAGGACAAAGTGAGTTGGATGCAGCAACCTGTTTCAGTTTCTACCTCCAGATTCCTGTCTTTACTTCCTGCCTTGATTTCCTCCAATAGGGTGGTTTGGTCAGTGTTTTAGCACAGCAACACAAAGCAAACTAGAACATGAATCGATACCAGAGAGCAGGCTGTAACTATCCTGAGCATTGTTTTAGGGGGAGGATTGTGCAAGTGTTTGAAGCTTTGGGCTAGTAAAAAAAACCATTTAGTGTTCAGAACTTAATAGGTGATACACATTGTTCATTTTGGTCAGTGTTATCACAATAACAAAAGACAAACCAGAACACCATCATGCAAACCTTGGATACAAACGACGGGTTACCTCTATCATAACCTAAGTCTTGTGTGATTATGTTTTTCTTGATAACAGAATTGTTTGGGACTCAAAGGTCAGTCCATCTTACTTGAAATCCATCAGACTGGGCTGTGTGTCTCTTGTACCACTGATTTTTATTTGTGCTCACTCAGAGGAAAAAGATTGAACTTTCATGCTCTATGTATTTATTGCTGAGCTACAAACCATCTGAAAACTTACTGGTGTAAAATACAACATTTATGTTACTCTTGAGTATTTAGCTGGTGAAAGATTCAGTATAGATGGGTAGTTTTTTTCTACTTCATCTGTAATCATCTAGGCCTACTCTTGGCTGGAGCCAAGATGAACTATGCTCACAGACTTGTTCAAACTGCACCCAAACTGTAACTGGGATGAGTACTGAAAAACCTGCTTTAAAGATTAAAGACGGGGCTGGAGAGATGGCTCAGTGGTTAAGAGCCCCTGACTGCTCTTCCAGAGGTCATGAGTTCAATTCCCAGCAACCACATGGTGGCTCACAACCATCTGTAAAGAGATCCGATGCCCTCTTCTGGTGTGTCTGAAGACAGCTACAGTGTGCTTACATATAATAAATAAATAAATCTTTAAAAAAAAAGATTAAAGACAAGATGTGCCGAAAACGTTCTGAGCATCCTACTGATTACTCTGAAACAAAAGTGTTTTATTCCACATCCCTGCTAATAACTTTTTCCTATATACTTAAAAATTGACACAAATTTTCCTACAAACTTCCTTTCTTTTCACCAAAGTGCATTCCACATCTTTCTAAAATGTATTCTTGTGATGGACTGTGGACTAAACAAAGGTACGTTGATGATCCATAGATTTCTATTCTCTCCAGGTATGCGTGCCAACAAATTATTATTTTTATTCTCTAAGCTGTTTAAGTTTCTAGATGAGATCACCTCCAACTCCATTTCCAGTGTGTGATAATGACAGAAAATTCTTCTACCAGCCTCAGAGGATTCCTAGATGTCAGGGATCTGATGTGGCAGTGTGAGTACAAGGTCATGGTCACAAAGAATCGAATCTATATCAGGTGATTGTGTGTAACAAAAAAATTAAGCAGAGCACGTTTCTTTAACATAAAGTTTTGTCATCTTTAGCCAGTTCCCTGCTAATTCAGAAGACACTGGAATATAGTTTTTGCTTCTTAATATTACTATGTCCATTAGTCATCAAAAGTGTTTGGATGGGAGTTGGCAATTCTCACCTCTCAGAGACAATGAGTGATGCAAGAGTGAAATGTGTCCCAGAAGAAATTCATCCTGGCAGAAATTATTTCTGATAGATGCTGGCCATAATTAAAAAAGATTTCCCCTATAAGTCGACCTTCAAAGTCCTGAATCAGGGTCTAACTGGCATACTGTTTCCAAAACTAGCACCTAGCACTCTTGAGAATCTAGTACTTTTTAGAAATCATGCAGAAGGGGAAGACACTGCTGCTTTCCGGGCTTAGTTCTCTATTATGTGGTCTAGCAAAGCCCATGAACCTGCATTTTAACAGTGCAGTTGGCCTGATAAGCACAGTTTGAGAACTAGGGATTCAGAAGAGGAAGTTAAGGACCTGTGGTGTGGAGCCTTTTCTAATCTCTGAGAGATTCTCTAAATCTAAAACATCTTTCGGTCACCACATGGCAAAGAAGTTTCTGTTCATCTAGACATTAGTTAGGCATTTTTCTTAGCCACATTCTATCACATATTAGGCCAAAGTGTAGAAGGTCAGCACTGAGTGCTGTCAAGTTCAAAACAGGTTCTAAAACTGAGTGTGTGTCACGAGAGAGTAATTGGAAGTACTTCTCACAAATAAACAACCAGAGAATTTGGTTAGTTCTGCCAATTTGGTTAGAAAACAGTCAGAAAATTGTCCCAAATATCACAGAATTGGAAATCACTATAAACAAAATTACATTATTCCTGAGGCCTCAAAAACAAGCTTTATTCTGGTTTAGACACTGGACAAGATTCTCATGAAGACTTCAGTATTTTCAGGAAACTCATAAAGGGTCTCTCTGATTAATTTCTGAGTGACAGACCTGACACCTGGCAATTTTTTTCAGGATTCAAATCTTTTCCAGCTCACTGGGCTTAAAGAATGGGCCTGGTGAGCAGTGCTATAGGCCTAGCTTGGAATACTTGAGGATTGATCACATATTTGCTACTGAATCTTGCTGTTCTTGGTTTAGTATTGCTTGATGATTCAACTGTTTCATAATCGGGGAATCCTTTTTAATACTTTATTGCACATTTATTTATTTATTTATTTATTTATTTATTTATTTATTTATTTATTTATTTAGTATGTGTGCATGTGTGTCTGAATGCATGTGACAGGATTCCTGTGGAGATCAGAAGACATCTTGCAGGAATTGATTCTCTTCTCCTACCACATGGATCCCAGGGATAGAATGGAAGTTGTCAGGCTTGTTAGCAAGCATTTTTACCCCTGAGCTATGTTGGCAGCCCAGAATTGTATTTTCTACTTTCCATTGTTAACCCATTTGCATAAGCTCTTTCTGTGCATATACTTTATAATGGTGCTTTGCTAAATAGCACATTGCCCTTCAGTGTTCTTTTTCATTAGCAAACAAAAATTGCTTCTGTTCAATTTTTGATGCTTAAGTAAAATTATTAAAGAAAACTAACTTCTGAGAGGATACCCAACAGATATCAAATAACTATGATAAATATCTTCATTATTTCCAAAATATACATACTAAGTATATTTGGAATTTATCAAAATAACAATTAAGAGTTCTAGCTTAATTTGTAAGAACAATTAAGTGGTTTAAAAAAATAGGTGGAACTCAAGTTAGTTAAAATTGTGGCACCGTCCCATGGGCAGTGGTTATGGACTGAATTGTATTGAGGAAGCATGTGACCAGCACCCATTTCTTTCTTTAGTGACTGTGTATGCAATGTGACCAGCTGCTTGACAAGCCTGTTGCCATGACCTTCTTGCCATGATGGGCTGTACCTTTAGACCATGAGCCAAATTAAGCCTTGAACTCTTTACATTTTGCTTTTGGTCAAGTATTTTTGTTACATCAGAGAAAAATGTAACTAATCCACAGACTTAGATTAAATTTTAAAATAGCAGAGAAGATGAGGAAATATATAGTGAACACTAAGAATTTAAACTTCTCCTTTCTAAGAAGGATTGGTCTTCCTTCTTCTTGAGCTTCATATAATCTGTGAATTTTTTCTTAAGTATTCTAAGCTTTTGGGCTAACATCCACTTATCAGTGAGTGCATACCATGTGTGTTCTTGTGATTGTGTTATCTCCCTCAGGATGATATTTTCTAGTTCCACCTATTTCCCTAAGAATTTCATGAAGTCATAGTTTTTTAATGGTGGAGTAGTACTCCACTGTGGAGATGTACCACATTTTCTGTATCCATTCCTCTGTTCTTCAACAGAGGGTTCTTTCCAGCTTCTCACTATTATAAATAAGGCTGCTATGAAATAGTGGAGCATGTGTCCTTGTTATATGTCGGAGCACCTTTTGGGTGTATGCTAAACCACCAACCAATGAATACACATGGAGGGACACATGTCTCCAGCTGCATATGTAGCAGAGGATGGCATTGTCCAGCATCAATAGGAGGAAAATCCCTTGGTCCTGTGAAGGCTCATTTCCCCAATGAAAGGAAATGCCAGGCGTTGAGGTGGAAATGGGTGGGTGGAAGTGGGAGCATCCTCATAGAAGCAGGGGGGGAGGGGGTATGGGAGAGGGGGGAAAGGGTATGACATGTAAAATGTAAATACACAAAGTATCCAAAAAATAAAATAAAATAAAAGAATTTAAACTTAAATATTTAAACATAACAATACACATAATCATAAATGAACAGTCTTCACATCACAATTAGATATCAGAGAGTATGAAAATAAAGTACAAAGGAAATCACATATTACCTATTTTAACGAAATTTACTTTAAATTTGAAAATTTAATAATTTTATAGGGAGAATTGTGAGGAAAGATGTACAGTGTTATGCTAGTCAAAAGGAAGTAGAATGGTTATGCTAGAATCCAAATTATATCTCAAACAAAGACTTTCAGAAATTAAAAAAGTCATTATACAGTGATTAAATGGTTAGCTCATCAAGAGGATATACATTTAGTAAATTTATTAACATATTTTCATACTACAGAAGACAAGCTGATAGTATTAGAAAGAGAGACAAATCCATTATTACTGTTTTACATTTCAATACTTTCCTCTAGTAAATAGTAAGATGATAAGATAAAAATATATTAGCCTATAAAAGGCTTAATATGATTAGGTAATATCAAATATGTTGTGTGCCTCCCAAAAGAATGTGTTGCTAATTTTGAGTGGAATGTCCTATACTCATTAACTTGATATGTTGTCTTTATAGACTTATTTAATTTATGACTGGAAATATGGCAAATCACACTTTAACAATTCTAGAGGGATTCAAAGTTCACAGCATAAACTATTTTGCCATGAGAGGATTAAATCAGGGAGCAGTGATGGAAGGAGACTCTAAATACACAAAGGGGCTTTACCTAAAACTCAACCTCTGAGTCTCATTCTTACAAAAGAAATCAGAAAGTGGTTTGAACTGATGTAAGAGGGAGCTTGCTAAGCACAAAGTAAGCCAAGGAAGCAAACAGTACTGGTTAGACAGAAATCAGCGAAATAGAAGGGAAAGCTGGTAGGAATTGAGGCAACCTTTCCATGTTCTTTTTTCAGGAGGGAAGAAGTTGACTGTCTTGGCTCTTGGTTTACCTCAGGAAAGCCTACTCCTCTTCAGAACTCAGTTTCCTTCCCTTCTTCTCTTCTTCCTCCTCCTCCTCCCTCTTCCTCCTCTTTTTCTTCTTCCTCCCCCTCTTCTTCTTCTTCTTCTCCTTCCTCCTCTTCCTCTTTTTCTTCTTCCCCCTCCTCCTCTTCTTCTTCTCCTTCCTCCTCCTCCTCCTCCTCTTCTCCTTCTTCCTCTTCCTCCTCCTCTTCTTTTCTAAAAGGTAAAGTGTGCATACCAATGAACTATCTTTGTTCTAATTCTTTGTTTTTATTGAGTTTCCTGCCCAACTGTGCCTCCTCTTTCCCCTGGGCCCTCAAGCTATTTCACTCTATCTACCCAGGGGTTCCCTTCTATATTAATTTGCCCTCCCCTTTCAACATTTCATCCTCCTCCCTCATGGTTGACAATCTGTTTTATGACCATGCCATATCTGCCATGTATGTATATGTCAAGATGTATATCATTTATGCCTATCAAAAATTATACCTATATTCTACATATGAGATTTTGTCTTTTTGAATTCATCTGACTTGTCTTTCCTTAGTGATTGGGACCTACTTTCTTTAAACTGTTTTTGGCTCAAATTCCCTGACTTCTTTCATATGTATTCTGGAAAACTACCCAACAAAAAACAGAAGGGAAAAAAAAGAAGGAATTGAAACACATAGCATAGCTATGTGTCAATAATTGTAGAAGAAAATGGACACAATACATTATCACCTGTGTGTTTTCATTCATACAAAGTATATGGAAACAGACCAATCTTCCCTGTCAAGGCAAATCATCTGTTTCTTAAGAAAATTGGGAGGATAGAGAACAGAACATGGATTACAGAATCTCACCCATAACTCCTTGGGGTCTATGTGAACATAAGCATTGTACCTTTGGAAGGCTCTTAGAAAACTCTGGCGTGCCTTCTGCCTGCAATAGAGCCTCTACATCCAAGGTTCAGGGAAGGTCAGACAAGGCAGGTCAGAAAGATTCTAAGACCAGGACTCCTGCTCCTGGATAATGTCTTTTAGACACCACATGACTTCTCAAAATTTGGTTGCCTAAACAAGACCAGTGTATTGACAGGCCCTGTCAATACACTAAAGTGGAGAAAAGAAGTTTCATAAGGCCCCACCCTGACATTTTCTGTTGGCAGTCAGTGACTGCTGAGAAAATGAGAATCAATATTTTCCAGGATCAAGGCCCTCTGTTATCCAATCTCAAGTGGTCAGTCCTAGACACATGTAAGGAGGGGTCACGCTAAATGGCTCAGTGAGGGACAGAGAGGGAGAGGGAGAGGGAGAGGGAAAGGGAGAGGGAGAGGGAGAGGGAGAATGATTATAGGAAAGGTCATGAACCTGAAGGGGCACAGGAGAAGCTGGAGAGAGAGGGGGCTGTAGAAATGATGTAGATACATAATACATGTATTCATGTATTAAATTCTCAAAATGATTTAACTAAAGAAAGCTGCTATTTCTTATAAAAGACAATGTAAGCATATTTTTAGGGTATACTGTGGAATGTGAGTTGATACTGTATGCATCATGCTTCATGAATTTACTGTTTTAGAAGCACAGTTAAGAGAATAGCAAGATACATGGCTAAGGATGACATAATTCACATCAAGTTTGATCATCATGTAGGAGTGGAGAAAAGAATAAACTTCGGGTTGTTGAACTTGCTTTTGGTCTATACTGTTTCTTTCCTTGGCTTTCTTTGTGTTCAGCAAACTCCCACTATCTTTTCATGAAGAAGGGAGCTCTCCCATGCTTTCATATTCATGAGGAAACCAGATGCTATTTCCCCATGGCCAGCATCTACTTGACAATCTCTGGTTGCTGCTTGTTCTTCCCATGGTTCTTCCCACTCATGGGCGTAGTCTCACCCCGTGGGTGGGGCATAGCAATAATAGAGAGCAAGGACTGACCAAAGACTGATATAGTAGGCTTAGGAGTAGCCTCAAATTTTGCTCAACAAACATTTATTTGTTACCTATTATTCATATTTGTTCCCTTTAATGTATCCTGATCTTGTCTTGGTCTTGGCTAGAGCAGTCCCAGTGGAGACACTGCTTGAGGTGAGGTGATAGGGATGTGGGTGGAGAGAAAGAGAAGGAAGCCAATAGAAATGATTCTGTGGAAGTTCAATATGCTGCGTGTGTGTGTGTGTGTGTGTGTGTGTGTGTGTGTGTGTGTGTGTGGCAGTTGCACATAAAAGACAGTCCTCTATCCTTATACTTAGGCTAAGATAAATTTAATAAATAGATTCCCATAATTGACTTGAGACTCAAGAACTCTTAGAACGTGATCCTGTGAAAGATGTGGGAGAAAAAGAGATACCTACTCTCAGTAAACTGGGAGACATCAGCAAGTTTGTGGGTGGTCTGAAGCGACTTGTGTACTTTCGTTTTTTATCCATTTCTATTTCTAGTGGGGCCTATTTTCCCCTAATGTATTTCTTCAGTGAATGTCACACTTACCTAAACAGAAACAACAAAATTTGTATTTTAATTTAACTTTAATAAAAAAAAAGTCTTAGGAAATACTTGAAATGTTAATCCAGAAAGTATATGTCATGGCGACTGTTTACTCTTTTCTCCACTCAGCCAGCCAAGGCTGGCAGGCTTTTGTTAAACAGCATTTGTTATGTAACCAATGGTTTATTGATGGACATTTAAATTGTTTCCAACTTTTTATTATTACAAACAAACTACAGATGACATGTGTGTGTACACAGTGTTTGCTTGTTTCCGCTTTTACAGTAAACTTGCCGGTTCAAGGACTATAAATATTTTAATTTGTATAGGTGTTGTTAGAGTTTGGTTTTGTGTTGGATAGCTGTACATTTGGGATTATATCTTGGTCTTGGCTATAGGAGTCTCATTGGAGACACAGTTTGAGGCCAGTAATAGGAATGTGGTCAGGAGATTAAGAGAAAAAAGCCAATAGAAACAAGTCTGTAGAAGTTCGAAGGTGACAGCGGGGGTGGGGGGTGGAGGGTGGGGGGTAATGATTGTGTCACAGGTCAAGTTCTCCTCAGTTCCCCACCCTCTTAAAAGTGTTGATTTGAGGAGGTGAGCTCCCCGCATGGAAATCTTCCTCTCAGAGCTTCTCTTCCAGTCAATTTGACTGCAAATATCTGTTGTTCTCAATTCTATATGGAAATGCTTTCAATAAGAAAATAGAGACTCTTTTTCAAAGGTTAAGGCAGTTTGTTGCTATTAGGCCTTTTCTACAGGGATGTGAAAAGAAATCCTTTAGATAAAGGTAGATGCTTTATACTGTCCACTTTCTGTTGAGATAACAACCTTTAACACACTGGGTACTTTGCGGAAAGAAAGAGAGTATGTATTGACTTAACCTGCAGTTTGACAGGCTGAAAGTCCAACATCAGGTGACACCATTTCTTTAGATATTGGGGATGCCCCTCTGGCTATGTCATAACCCAACAAATGACATCATGGCTGGAACAGATGAGGGAGAGAGATTCCTGAATGAAAGGCAGGAAGCCAGAGATGGAGAAATTCAAGAAGTAGGCTTCCTCTCTTGTAACAACTCAATTCTCCTAGGAATTAACCATTAGTCAAGATCTTAGGAGAAGTGCCTTTATTTCTTCTGAGGGCAGCTCCCAATAACCTGAACACCTTCCCCTAGACTCCACCTCTTGAAGTTTCTTCTACCTCAGCAGCACCACACTGAGGTCATGGTGCCAGGGGTAAGTCTACATCCAAATTAACCACAACCTTTCCTTCCACAGCATACATCGCCTGGGAAGAAGGAAAGGTGCCATGAAGGACACATCTGTGGAGGAGCACAGATATACATTTTTTATAAAGACAAAGAGCAATTGAATATTCACTCTAGGGTTAAAACATGGAAATGCAATATGTGACAATAGTAACAAAAGGCAGAGGGAGGGAGAAAACCTTTAAAGGTAACAAGTTTTGAGTTGCTGTTTTCAGTCGCACAGTAACCATTAAAAACAATATGAAAATATAGCTAAAAAAGCAAGGAAATGTAAGAGATAATAAAAGTGTGTGCTTAATTCAAATGAAGAAGGAAACAGAAGAGTAAAAGATGAAAGAAAATATGCAAAGAGAAAATGAAAAGCAATCTGGCTGAAGTGGTCTTGGTTGTAACACTAATCACATTTGATGTAAATGGAATAAACAGTCAAAAGAGTATGACAATGGGTCAGCACACACACACACACACACACATTGTAATTGTAATACATAAGAAAGAGAAGAACATTTTTACTGTGCAAATAAGTTAATGGGGCTGGAGAGAGAGCTCGGTGATTAAGAGTACTTGCTGTTCTAGAAGACCTGAGTTCAGTTCAAGGCATCCACATTAGATAGTTCACAGCCACCTGTAACTCCATTTCTATTGGATCCATCACCTTCTTCAGTGCAGCTACTTAAGGTACCCAGATTCACAATACTCCAATATTCCTCCACTATCTCCAGATTTCCAGAGAGAGTTGACTTGGTTCTCCTCTCCTCTCCTCTCCTCTCCTCTCCTCTCCTCTCCTCTCCTCTCCTCTCCTCTCCTCTCCTCTCCTCTCCTCTCCTCTCCCCTCCCCTCCCCTCCCCTCCCCTCCCCTCCCCTCCTCCTCCTCTCTCTCTCTCTCTCTCTCTCTCTCTCTCTCTCTCTCTCTCTCTCTCTCTCTCTCTCTCTCTCTCTCTAGCAGAATGTTATACATGTCCAAAGTTTTTACAATTTGTGGCTCAACCTTTCTCTTTGGTGCGATCTACCACGTAAGGCCGGAAGCTCTGTCCCAGAGGCCCTTGCCAGCTAGTTTTGCTGGTACCACACTCAGAGGCTATGTGCCAATTTAGGGTTATTGACAGCTGAACCTGACACCTTAACCTTGGCTCTGATAATTGACAAGGAACCCAGGAGTGGAATTTGGTTTCAGGAGCTGCAGTCCTGCCTGTGATGTGAGAGGCCAGATTTGTGCACAATGTCCCTGGTGACTCATCCCTTTGTACTATGCTGGTTGGATCTTGTTTTACTTAGAATCACTTTGCGCCTTCCTGGTAGAGTCTATTGCTTCCAACTGAACCATATGATATGTCTAAGGTTCTCTTATCCAAGCTCTGTGGCCTGTCTTCATTGAAGCAACAAACCTTTTACATTTCAATAACTTCCCCCCTGGTAAAACACAGTCCTTCAGAAGAGCCAGTGTCCAAAGAGTGCAGAATCACACTGTTCTGTGGTCTATGCAGGCTTTCCTGAGCCTGTTCAGGGGATGAACAGGAGCTGGGCAGCATTGTTCTGGCCTTGGCACAAATCTTCCCTGTAATGTGATAATCACAACAGGCCAGTGCTGAGGTGGAGACCAGCGTGCAACCCTCAGGAATCAACTTCTGAACTCCTGACTTTTCCTTCACTGCCTGAAATTATATTGTTTAAAATGGTAGAAACCCTATTATAAATTGTTCTTCAGTTAAGGGGTTTGGCTCATGTATGGATCACTGTGGTTTGAAAAGAAAAAAAGGGGTGTGTTGGGGGAGCAAGAACATCTTAGTTTAGCCAAGAAATAAAATCTAACCAAGGTAAGGAGGAAGTGGGCCAAGAAAAGGGCTGGGAGCACAGGGAGAGGATTCATTTTCTGTGTGCTGTTTAAGACTGTGTAGTAGTCTATCACTTGTTGCTAAGATAATTTCTAGAAGCTTCCTTATGCTTTCTCTCCTCTGGAGAATAGGACATTAAGAACATGCCTTTTGCAACAGTTAACACCATATAGCCTTTGGAATCTTAGATTTCCCTTGGTTTTCTGACATGGACCCCAAATCTCATAGGAGGGAGATGGAGGGAGGGAACAGGGTGGGAAAGGGGATAAGGAGAGAAATGGGGGAGTGGTTCAGGATCAGGTATGGGGAGGGACAGGAGAAATAAATGGCCAGATGGCCATGACAGTGAATGGAATCTGCAACTGCCATGCGTGGGGAGGTGGTGGGCATCTCAAGAACGTGCTAGAGACCTGGGATAGGGGAGGTGCCAAAGAATCAATGAGGTGACCTGAGTTGTGACTTACGGCATTGGGGATATGGAACCTGAAGCGTCTACCTCCAGTAACCAGACAAGAACCCCAGTGGAGTAATAGGGACATTAACCTACCCACAAAACTTTCAACCCAAAATTTATCTGGTCTGCAAGAAACAAAAGGGAGGGGAGATGGAACAGAGACTGAGGGAATGGCTAACCATTAACCAGTCCAATAGAGACCCATCCCATGGATAAGCACCAAATCCCTGACAGTATAATGATACTCTGTTATGCTCGCAGACAGGAGTATGCTGTCCCCTGAGAGGTTTCACTCAGCAGCTGACTCAGACAGATGCAAAGACCCACAGCCAAACAACGGATGGAGCTTGGGGATTTTTATGGAAGAGTTGGGGAAATGATTGCAGGTCCCAAAGGGGATAGGAAGTCCACAGGAAGAGCAACAGAGTCAAGTAACCTGGACCATTGGGGCTCTCAGAGACTGAAATGCCAACCAAAGAGCATACAAGGGTTGGACCTGCCTCCCCCCCACACACATATGTAGCAGATGTGCAGCTTGGTCTTCATGTGGGTTCTGAAGAACTGGAGCTGGGGCTACCCCAAAAGCTATTGCCTATACATGGGACATGTTCTTCTAGCTGGACTGTCTCGTCTGGCCTCCGTGGGAAAGGATGTGTATAGCCCCACAGAGACTTGATGTACCAGGATGGGGGATACCCAGGGAACTCCACCCTCTCAGAAGAGAAGGAGATGGGGTGAGCATAGAGATTGTAGAGGGTGACTGGGTGGCGGGGGGCAGCCATCTGGATATAAAGCGAATAATAGTAACGAACTTTTGTTTGTGATGTGGTCCTTTTTCCATCATTGGTGGTTTAGTGGGCAAGCAAAGATTAACTCAGCATAATGTTGTACTTTTATTCTAAATCATATTGATCTTCCATTTAGGTATGTGTGCAACCTCTTAAATCAATCACACAGTCTTCCCTACATGGTTTTTCTCCCCACTTTTCTAATTCTTCCAGCATCTGGTTGTGCACCAGGTAAAAGAGTTCAGTCTCTGCCTGGAGTTTATTAGTTGACAGCAAATGCTCTTCTTGCCCCAAGCCTTGCCACTGAGTATGCTGGCTTCCGTTTACCATTTGCAGCAGGCAAAGCTTACTCATCTTGCCTGTAGAGCCTTAGCCACCTTATTATGGCCGGCTAGGCATTCCGTGACTCTCATCCATGCATTAAAAACACCTTTTGCTTCCATTTCTCCCACATTATATGGTTTAGGCAGATTTCGCCTTTTCTAACTCAGTGAGTGAGCCCTGTAGGGCTTGGGGTCAGTTCGGGAATAAAGTCTAGGGCCTTTGTTTTAAATACATGTTACATATTTTGTAGCTTGCATGGAGGCTTCTTCGTAGCCCAAGTGGCAGCCTCTCTTAGGGACCAGAGTAGGTGGTCAGGCAAGAGATAGTTGGTCTCCATTTCCTCCCATGGCTGGCCCCCATGAAGACAAACAGGAAATTAGAAGAGTCATTAATCACTGTTGCTCTTTGTAGGAAAGAGATTAAGGAAGGGTGATCTACATTGTCTTCCTTTTCTTTATAATAGCAAGCCTTACACAAGGGTTGCTGGGGGTATGGCCTTTGTCATAGAATTGATTACCCTCCATGAAATACCGAAGTGGAACAGAGGGCCTGGATAAGTCTTATCCTTCCACTGAGCCTGATTTCCAAAGCCTGGTTTCTTTGTTCCAAAGTGGGATACCAGATGCCTCCTGTTGTGTGGCATTAGTTTTCGCAGTTGGACCTCCATAATAAGGGATGGCAGTAGAATATTTAGACAGAGAGACAGAAATCGTGATTGGTTTAATAGTTGCTAATGTATTCAGATGATCTCGGGAGGCTACAGCAGCCCTCTTTGTAGCCCTGGGAGAAGGGATGGGTGTTCCTGGAATTGTGCCATGTGTGACAGTGATCTGCTCAAGCTGGTAAATACCTGTCAATCTAGGGCCAAGTTATAGATGAAAGAAAGGAATGTCAGAAGGTAGAAGTTACTTGGAATGAGTTGGGAATCAAATTCTGAGCAATGTCTTGTCTTCATTGGAGTGTTCCTGTCTTAGTTAGGGTTTTATTGTTGTGAACAGACATCATGACCAGCGCAAGTTTTATAAAGGACAACATTTAATTGGGGCTAGCTTATAGGTTCAGAGGTTCAGTCCATTATCATTAAGGCAGGAACATGGCAGCGTCCAGGCAGGCATGGTGCAGGAGAAGCTGAGAGCTCTACATCTTCATCCGAAAGAAGTCAGGAACAGACTGAACATCCTAGGCAGCTAGGAGGAGGGTCTCCAAGCCCACCCCACAGTGACACACTTCTTCCAACAAGGCCACACCTTCTAATAGTGCCACTCCCTGGGCCAAGCATATGCAAACCATCCTAGTTCCCTTCAAGTAAGAGGTTCCATGGCAAACACGGCACACTTGCCTGGCTCTCTGACCTCTGTCACAGAGCGTGTCTTTGCATGGTGTCCATAACCACACATACCCAATGCTCATCTCACATGGCCTGTGTTCACAGAGTGAAAGTCTCCTCCCTCTTATGCATGGAGTGGCAGCTATTCAGTGTTCCAGGCTTCCTCTCGTAGTTTCCCATGAGAGTATTAAAATTTTTGTTAAAATAAAAAGCATGATGAATCATGTGCTTTGAAGAGTTGAATTATGCCAACAAAACCATTATTTTTACAAATACACAATCATCTACACGCTACTTGTTTCTTCTTCTTTATTTAAAAGGGCTCCATCACATGAGTTCTCTGAGTCCTGGTTTCCATGTTAAACCACAAGTGGGCTTAATTGATTATTTATATCATCCAACACATTCCTTTTAATGTAGCCATAATGACAGATACTCAACCTATTTCTCACTTGATAAATACTAATTTTTCCCACTAGAATGATTTAAAACACTTTTCAAATACATCTCTTTTTACAGATTAGTATTATTTCTATGGAATAAATTTATGAAAGAGAAATGGCGTAGCCTATAGTATATCTTCACTTTCTGAGATATTGCCAGATTGTTTTCTAACCAAGACTCACAGTTCCCACTTACAGGAGTAATATATTCAAAATTGTCTTGTTTCTCTGCCAAAAGTATCTATTGTGACTCTTATTTGACAGTCCAAGGGATATACATTATGTTATTGTTGCTTCAACTGGATTGAACACTTTCTGATAGGCGGCTTTCTGCCGGCTGTGTTTACTCTTACGGTGCCTGTGCAGTCCCTGTCCTTATTGTTGCTCATTTATAATAGTTCTTTATATCAAAAGCTTATTAACCCCTTCTCTGTCAAACATATTGTAAAGATTTTCTTTAGTGTGATCACTTTTCGAAACACATTTTAAATTTTTAGGTATTTAAATATACCTACACTTTCTTTTGCATGTCTGGGTTTTGAGTTTGTTAAGGCCGTCTCCCTTGCTGATGGGATTGTATGCAAGGCACTTTAAAAAGATTTATTACTTTTTAAATTTTTGGTTCATAAATCTTTAATTCATACAGAACTCATTTTTACATGGAGTAAGAATTAAAGGGCCAACTTAATATTTTCTTCAACAGATAATCAGTTATTCAAGGTCAGTTTAAGAACCAAGTCATCTTTCCTTTCAACCACCACCACCACAACATCCACACAGAGGAATTCTCTGCCTTCAGGGAGCTGGGGCCATGTGAGTCACAGTCTCTAGGTAAGCATCATCTCAATGTATGTGCATGTGTGCATGTGAGTGTGCAAGCATGGGTATGTGAGCATGCTTAAGTAAGGAATGCAATCATGTATGTGCATGCATGCTCTGTGTGTACATGTGTATATATATATATATATATATATATATATATATATATATATATATATATACTCCTTCATTACCCTTCAAGGTCTAGGGAGAAATGTAGGAAAGAGTGTCTGCTGTAATTTATATTAATTCCAATGTGGAAGGAGAATGACAGAGGTAGACAGAGGTAGAAAATGAAGAAGACAATAGTTAGAAAGAAAGGAAAAGACTGTTGAGCAAAAGCTGGTAGGGGAAAAATTGTCTGTCATTTTCAAAAAACCAGAAAAAAACCAAACCCTAATCCACTTAGTTTTTGTGACCCCAGCTCTGTAGAAGATGACAGCATAGATGTTGACAGTGGGTATGTTTTCAACATCATGGTCACTGACAAATGAATCCCATGTTGTGGTGGGTAAGACCCATGGGAAAGTGGCTGAGACCTGTGCCCCTGGAAAGGAGATTGAGCTAGGAATCTAGAAAGGAATATAGTTAGTAAGCGCTGGCCTCTGAGAGAAGAGCCATCTTTTGCTTCGAAATGAGCAACCATTCTAAATTACTAACGTCAGCGCTGGACATTGTTTTGGAAGCTAAAATGGCTGATGGGCCCAACTCATCATTGCACATTTGTGTTGCTTTATGAAAATTACTAAGAGCACAAAGAGGAGACTGTTTCGGGGAAGAGCCTGGAACATTCCCCTTGTGTGCAGGGATCCTTCTGGAATCCGAGGTTTTCATTTACTGCAGGTCTCCCACGGGCCTCTCCCTCTGTCCGCTCTTTCTCATGGCCATGGTTAGTATACTATGCTAAGAGTACTGAATTACATAATTGGTTATTCCTGGTTGGGATAGATATATTTTAACTTTCTTTTGGAAAGGAGTGGTAAAAAAAAAACAAAACCAAAAACTCAAAACCACCACCACCAATGTAGTTATTTGGAAGCCTAATTGTTTACCTTTCTTTTAAGTCCCCCCCCCCATTCCTGATGCTGTTTCAGTCTTTGTTTCTCTTGTTTAGTTACTTAATTATATTCTAGCCTTACCCTCCCCCTTTGTCGTATTGCCAAGGAGAACATAGCATAACAAGTTTTCACATACTGCATACATTTTGTGTTAAGTAAGTAACATGAATTTTGTACTTGAAGTTAAATTAGGATATTGAGGGTAATTTGTAGAAGTGGATGGAGACACACTTCAAACAGTTATCATCTCCTTTTCTTTTTGCAACATATATTAGGATATGATAGTTGTGGTATGTGGCTTATATATAATTCTCTTTGAAGGAAGATGGATAAAGTCAGTTAAATATCTTAATAACAATTGTTTTTATTTTAAAAATATTTCTTTTAACTTTTGAAATTATACTGACATCATTTCTTTCTTCCCTTTTCTCCTTTCCTTACCTCCTTCCAAACCCACCCATATATTCCCCTTCAAAGTCATGCCCTCTTTTCATTAATTGTTGTGACATACTTACAGGTATATACACATACATTTCTTAACACGTAAGTACACCTTGCTCACACTGTACAATGTGACTTGTAGGTATGGTTCCAGGCTGACTACTTGGGATTGCATAGCCAACTGATGGACTCTTCCTTAGGGAAGACTGTTTCCCTAGTTCTTGACATTCCTTAGTTGCCTATAATTCTTCATACAGGGCTGAGGACTCCTGGGTTTGACACAATAATCTTAAGGGTAGAGTAGTGGCATGTATATCTTGTTAGTAACGCACACTTCTATAGTTGGACTTAAGACTTGTTCAACAAGAGGGAAACCAGGCCCAGTACTAGAAACATTCAACTACCTGGGGCTACTGAAATCATAAATCTTGCAGGGAAATCTCCAAGTGCCACTCAACTAAATCCGAACAATCCTAAATGTTTGTTCTTATATCTTCAGATAAGTGTAGTTCTCACTCCTCATCGATGAAGCTTCTCTTTACAACAGACAGGGAGCAGGGCAGAAAAACCATATTCGATCAAAATACAGACTTGTGGAGGCCAGTCCCAGTGGCTATGTCTACAGAAAACATATTTCTAAGGCTTAGGAAACATTGTGGAAGAGGGGGCAGAAAGGTTGTAAGTACCAGAGGACCAGGGAGTTTTCAGTAAGATTGTGTCCCCAGGAATGTCAGAAGCTACACCTATAAATTCTCACCAACGTGACCTCCTAAGCATGAGATGAGCAAGGACAACAATAATAGAAATAATAATTATTTTTGAATGTTTAAATTAATCATCAGAAAGATTTACATGGCCTAGACTCTGGGATTGTTCATTTGAAAAACATATGTCAGGGACATGGTATGGGTTGACAGTTTTAAAGGTTAGTCATTCAAATTTTGATTAGAACTTTTGTGGTCCTCCAAACAACAACAAATGGTGCTCCATGCCTTTTTGGCCATTTTTTCCCCAACAGGAGATTGATCACCAAGGCCTCTTAATTGGTTGTCAGTGCGCAACACCTAATTCTTTTCTATTTTGAAGACGGAGGGGGGTGGGGGGGACAGAAGAGAGCGCAGCTCGACAATGTGACATTGTTAGAAGTTATCTGGTAGACGCAGCTTTGATTTCACATCTGTGGACTTGTTACTGAAAGAAAAGCCTCTCTGCCCACCCCCTCACCGTCATCCTAATGTGGTCTCAATTCAAGATAAAAAGAAAGTCCTAAAATTTAAGATTATTTAGTATCAAAGGGAGATAACAAAAACCACATTTTCATCAAAAGTATAAGCTTATGCTTTCTTCTTAAAATTAAACACATTTGGAGAGCCGCCCTCCTAAGTTCTCACACAGAAGCTCAGAAACAGCAAAGGCCATTGTTGTTTATCTAGAGGCAGTCATAATTAAGCACTGTGAGAATCTGATCTTGTCATTTTAACTCAAAAGGAAGACAAAAGAAAACTACTATCTTTTCAAAGCATTAAAAATAAAAATAGAGAATTTGAATTGATTTTGAGACTGAGTAGAGTATGGTGATGGCGGTCAGGAGAGGAACTGTGACCTAGACACATACTTCTAAGACCGTTATTCAAGGGTTGTTATTTACTACCTCGCTCCCTTTTTGATGGCCCATCCTTTAAATTTGTTTGAGTACACTGTTCCCTAAATTAATTTTTGGTCTCAACTCAAAATTTTCCAGAGATTCAACTTTTGAGGAAAACTGGTGCAGACTACATGGAAAGGTGAATGGCTGAAAAGGAGACAGAGGCAACAGGTTGGAAAAAGGAAGCTTGCACAGGCTTCCAGGTGGCTCTGGGACGCCAGAAGAGAGCAGGAGAGTCATTATGTGCACATTTCAATAGTTGCTAGACAGTCACTTCCACACCAGTGCCTCCAAATGGATCCCTTACCCTGGAGTAAAGATTCTTGCAAGCAGCAGAGGTGACACAGTCTGAAAAGGCAAGCAGACAGCAAAGACGCTCACCCATAGTATTACAAGAGTCAAATCAAGGGCTCATTCGTACACACCCACAGAGACAGAAGGCCTTGAGAATATGAAGTGGGTGATGCCCTCAGACTCAGCTGGCCCTTTAGGATTTAGACCCTGGGTGAAAGACAAGGGGAGATGGTACACTATGCTGTCAGAACTCCAAGTAGAAATTTTCAACAGACTAGTGATAAACTGATATTATTTTGTGTACCATTGATAAGTGGTTATTAGCCCAAATGCTTGAATTACCCTAGATGCACAGAACACATGAAACTCAAGAAGGATGACCAAAATGCAAATGCTTCACTCCTTCTTTAAAAGGGGAACAAGAATACACTTGGGAGGGAATAGGGAGGCAAAGTTTAGAACAGAGGCAGAAGGAACACCCATTCAGAGCCTGCCCCACATGTGGCCCATACATATACAGCCACCAAACTAGATAAGATGGATGAAGCAAAGAAGTGCAGGCAGACAGGAACCGGATGTAGATCTCTCCTGAGAGACACAGACAGAATACAGCAAATACATAGGCGAATGCCAGCAGCAAACCACTGAACTGAGAACAGGACCCCTGTTGAAGGAATCAGAGAAAGGACTGGAAGAGCTTGAAGGGGCTCGAGACCCCATATGAACAACAATGCCAAGCAACCAGAGCTTCCAGGGACTAAGCCACTACCCAAAGACTATATACATGGACTGACCCTGGGCTCCAACCTCATAGGTAGCAATGAATAGCCTAGTAAGAGTGCCAGTGGAAGGGGAAGCCCTTGGTCCTGCCAAGACTGAACCCCCAGTGAACCTGATTGTTGGGGGGAGGGTGGTAATGGGGGGAGGATGGGGAGGGAAAGCCCATATAGAAGGGGAGGGGGAGGGGTTAGGGGGATGTTGGCACAGAAACCAGGAAGGGGAATAATAATCGAAATGTAAATAAGAAATACTCACGTTAATAAAGATAAAAAAAAAAGTTGAGAGTCGCATGAACTGCATTTGGGGAAACAAAGAGACCAGGAAAATGAGGGTAAGTTCACAATGTTGGTGGTTCCTTATTCTGACAATAACATAGTTGACCTTGGTGGTTGTTTGAAAACAGAATCCACACCAGCTGAATGGCACTGACTTTGAAATTGTTCCTATGCCTTCAACCCTGTGCCCTTGGAAACCTGACTTCATAGAAGTGCCAGTGTTTCCTTCCCTTTCACTTTCCTTCAACTCTTGCTTGTTTGTCAGGGCTGAGTGATCCTTGCTCACTCAGAAACTAAGCACCATCTTTATAAATATCCTCACTAGTATATAGGATGTATAGATTTCAAAATGTTATCATTGCCTCTGTGTCTCCATGAATCAAGGGTTTGCTCATTCCTCAATATTTTAAATTTCTTTTTAATTAGTGTCCCATTATTAACTTGTAGCTGCTTTCTCTTAAGTAATATGAATTTTGAGTATATCATTTTTCTTCATTTTATTTATGCTCCTTCAGATTTTTTAACCTCTGAAATGTTTTCTTCTGCCAGTCATTTATCATCTTCTATGATCTTGAGATATTTTTCTCCATTATTTTGCTTGACCTTTCCTCCTTTCTCTTAAAGAGAGTTTAAGTCTCCTTTCTCAGCTGCTAGGGATTAAAAAGGTGGTATGCTCCATTTCCTAAATAAGGATTTAAAAAGCAGCTTCAGTAGACAGTGCCTACCTGCTAACTGATAAGGTTAGAAAGAAAGTTGGGAAGAGGGTTAACTTCATTATTAGCTGTCTGCTGGTGTTCCTGTGACTTTCTTCTTCAGAGCCAGGTCTCCCTGTGTATAATCCAGGCTAGCCTCGAAGGCTCAGCCTTCCTGTGTACTGGAATTAGGTGAATCTGTTACCATATCTTCTAAAACATAACAATTTTGAAGATTCATCACTTTGAAAATTCATACACAAAGTATGTATGGTAAAGTCTAATGGGCCAAAGTAGCTTCCTAAATGTCCACAGTGCCAAACCAGGCAAGATACCATGCAGCTCATGGAAACCAGAGAGTGGTGAGAGAGGGTTATTTAAGGGTGGAAGGGGAGTCGGGCAAAGTGGAACCAAGAGGAAGCTGTCTGGAAGGATACAGCTGCTAGCACTTTGCTCAATGTCTAAGACAAGTAACAGCAAAGATAATCTTCTGAAGGCTCTCCACCTGCCTGCAGGGTTGTGGGGGCTAGAAGTCTGCAGGGGGAGGAAGAGTGACAGAAAGAGGGGGAAGGGGAGAGGAGGGAAGAAGGGTAGTGGGAAGGGGAGGGCAGAGGGAAAGGGGAGAAGGGGGAGGAGGAAGGGGTAGAGCAGGAGACACACACACACAGAGAAGAGAGAGAGAGAGAGAGAGAGAGAGAGAGAGAGAGAGAGAGAGAGACATATCAAAGTGTTATAAGAGAATTGAGACGAAAAGACATAATACATATCTGAAAAAAACTGCATCTACAAGTGAATTAAAATCAATATTAAAATTGGTGGTCTGAAAGAAGAGCATAAACAAAAGACAACTTAGGCCAGACAAATGTCAGGAAACGATTAGTAATTGAAAGATCATTTCAGAAATGACCATTTCTACTCTGAGCAAAGAATACATAAACACAAGAACTAACCCCTGGGAATAAATAGGCAAAAAATATGAGAAGAAAATAAGGATTGAAGAATAAGATGAGAAAAAAGTATCTGACATGTGTATCATGTGGGATCTGTGGATGGAAAACCCCAAAGGTGGCAGGATAACTTGATGGGTGAAGGTGCTTGCTGGTGAGCCTGACACCCAAGGTGGTCCCTGGAATCCTCCAGATGCTGGGAGAAGAGAATTGACTCTATCAGGTTGTCTTCTGACTTCTGCATATGCACTGTGGCATGCCTACACATGTACACACACACACACACACACACACACACACACACACACACAAACACACACAAAGTAGTTATTTTACAATGATTTAAGAAAATGTTCTTGAAATTACAGACAAGTGAAAAAACATACATCGTAAGAACTTGATATTTGTATATGAAATACAGCACAGAAATAGATCATCTAAATATGTACTGAATAGTACATTATATAATTACTGGAAATGAAGGGGAAAACCCCTAAAATTTAGACAAAAAGACCGAGCCATTTGAAGGTGATCCAGACAGACCAAAGGAAGAGGCTAACACTTGTTTGCAGTGTTCATAGTGGGGAGGAAACAAAAAACAGCCAGTAAAAGGCAAGAGAGTTTCTATAACATGGTTATATGACCACAAAGGGTGTATTACAAGCATACAAGAAGATAATAGGACAAAGTTCCAGCCAAACAATTGCTGAAAATAATAAAGGGGGATGGGTGGGTAAAGGATTTTCAGGCTGGTGAACAGAGCAGTAACTATGAGTGTCTTCTGTGTTGTCAAACAGGCTGTGTACAACTCCATTATTGACGATGGAATTTTCTTACCATAATTCAACAACATTGAACATTACTGATATAACCTGACCAGCATTCTAGCACATGGAATCTGTGGAATTAAATCTTACATTCTTAATATAAACAAACACACAAAACAAAGCCAACAAGTGCAAGAGTTAACGCTGGAAATAAATCATTAAAAACTCATTTTGAGAAATGAAATAAAAATAAATAAAAATAAAAAGGCAGAGCACGAGGAAGAAATTAACCAAAAAGTATATAAATTGAGGTAGAAACATAACAAACATTACAAAATCAAAATTTGTGGTTTTGAAATAAAAAGAGATGAAAGTGGAGTCAGGCTGGTTTCAATAAGTGTCTTCCAAGCCCACATACAGGAGCTTGTTTTCAGCTTGTTAGGAGACAACTGTAACATAATCCTAAGTCTAACCGAAAACCTAACCCTAACCCTAACCCTAACCCTAACCCTAACACTAACACTAACACTAACCCTAACATAAACCTAACCCTAACACTAACCCCTCAACCCTAACACTAAACCTAACACTAACCCTAACCCTAACCGTAACCCTCTAACCCTAATTGTAACCCTAAACCTAGCCCTAACCCTAACCCTACCCAAACACTAACCCTAACCCTAACCCTAACACTAACACTAACCCTAACCCTAACCCTAACACTAACCCTAGCCCTAACCCTAACCCTAACCCTAACACTAACCCCTCAACCCTAACACTAAACCTAACACTAACCCTAACCCTAACCGTAACCCTCTAACCCTAATTGTAACCCTAAACCTAGCCCTAACCCTAACCCTAACCCTAACCCTAAACCTATACCGAACCCTAAACCTAACCATAACCCTAAGTCTAACCATAACCCCAACGCTAACCCTAACCCTAAAACTAAAAATAACACTAACCCTAACACTAACCCTAACCCTAACCCTAACCCTAAGTCTAACCCTAACACTAACCCTAACCCCTCAAACCTAACACTAAACCTATCGC